>NC_089225.1:52706309-53006309 GCF_963924675.1 Phocoena phocoena | reverse complement strand
AAGGAGGCTGTGTGCTATCTGCCAACAAGGGACATAATAATAGTTCCACTGAATTAAAAACGAAATGTCACCTGACCACTCTAGCTTCCCTAATACCACTCGGAAAAGAAAGGGAATGGCTTACAGTATTGTCTGGAGGGAGTGACCTCATCAAATAAAATAGAAATACCTCCGGTATCAGTATGTTTGAAACTCAGAGATACACCCCACCCCCACCCCTAGCGCGTTCAGGCTTGAAAGGTAAACATTTCACACAAAACTAGTACAGTCTTATATAAGCATGACAGGACAAATCACTGAGCTCAGACCTCTCAGAATAAAGTTTGGATCACATCTTTGTTCAAATAAATCCAACCAGTTGAGGTGCTGGTCAAAGAAGGTGAAAGAAGAAAGTCATATATTTGACTGTATATTAGCTACAGTTTTATGACTAATTTAAAATTTTCTTGCTTGTTGTGGCATATATTTTTGCAATATTTTTCATTCTCTTTTCCTTTCTCCTACTGCTGAATTCAGGGTGAGTAGGTGCTAATTAAAAATTTCCAGGCCGTTGGGGTGTAAGAACAATAAATCACAGAAGGAATGGACATCTCCCAGAGCCTCTGGATTCAGGGAAGCTTGATGATATAACTATAGGATGTGACTTCAGGTTAGGTATTTGGGAAATGGTGGCTGCCATCTGTGGTTGTAAAGGGAACAGTTACATCATTTTAAACAGGGGAAGAAATGAAACTCTGTGAATGAGAAGAAGGATGTCTATGTGCTGGGGAGGTAAGATGTGAAGGTAGCGGGCCACCAGTGTTCGTTTTTTCCAAGTTGTCTAGCAACCTCATCTGCCTTCCTACATTGACAGCATTATGACTTATTTTGGAAAATAACCTCTTTTCCTGCTCCATACAGATCTGATGGGGTTGCCCCATCACAAGATCCTGCCCCATCACAGGGGTATACATATGATGCAAATTAGGCCAGTCAGATTCTCCCTCCCAGGAATCTGAATTTGGAGCATATATATAGGGAAGGAAAGTAGCTGAGATGGAGTCATCTAGCAGTAGCGCTTCAGAGAAAACAGACCAGAGGTTTGCAACCAAACTGTTTGCAATCAAAGAATCTTAGCTGTTACAAGAAAGGAGAAGCAGTAATTCAGACTATCTTTCAAGGGAAGCTGTTGCACTATTCAGCTCCAATCACTGTTTATATTTATCTAAGTCTCTCTGTTCAAATTTAAAGTTGCTGGTTAAAAAGAAATCTGGTTGACAAATGGACAGAGTTGAGGTTAGAGATAGAACAGAGTGAAGGGACAAGTGTAGGGATGCAGGTCAGATAGGGGTGCATTCAAATAACATAAAAATTCTGCATAAGTATAAATAAATAAATATCTACTGTTCTGACTCTAAAACAAATAGTTATCACTCAATGTTACAAAAAGATGAAATATATTTAAATGGTAAGTTCTTATTTTCTATCAATATTCACAACAATAATCATTCATCTAAAAAGGTAGGCTTATTCTTACACTATCAAGTGATTTCGTTTCTATCTATTGCTTATCCCATGGCACATATGAAGACAAAATAATTTTAAGTATGCTCATCACTTTTTCTCCTGTCCTGGTTCTACAATAATACCCAACTCTTACTCCAAGACATTCCTCATAGGTTTTCAGACATCAAAATATAACTTCAGATTATAGCTATAATTGTGAATAAAGCAATTACTAGATAGGAAAATATTTTTATACATAGTACACAAGGTTCAATTAACTTCTTCAATTTTCCTTTCCTTTTAAAAAAAGTATAAAATGAGATAATATCTCTTTAAGGATTTCAATAGAAAATGAAAATGAACAAAAGCAGAGACATTTATTATTTATGCTTACCTTGCCTTTGTTATTCACTTCAATGTTTTAAGAATTAAGTCTAGTGACAACCTCCATCTGAAATACTAATTTTTCTATTGTTCCTTTGACATTAAATTAAAATTCTCGTTTTTCCTGAAATCGGTTCCCCTTTCATCAGTTCTATTTCTCCCAATGACATTAATCCACCATTTAATTGTTTCACAAATATTTATTAGGTGACTAGTCTATATCAGGCACTTTCCAGGAACTAGGGATTCAAGAATAAACAAGAAACAATTTTTGCCTTGTGGAGTCCCCATTCAGACACATTAAACAAACAGAAGTGATAAACATGGCAACTATTAGAAACAGTGGCAAAAGTACTATCATACATAATAGAGGGAGATGGACTCTCAGATAAAGCTTTATAGAAGAGGTAACATTTATCTTAGCAAAGCCTTCATGGGTGATTAACAGGAAAACAGTAGGAAGATTGCTTTAAATAAAAGTAACAGCAATAAGCAATAGCACAGATGTTTAAAAAATGCATAGCATACTTAAGAAATATTCTTTCGTGGTTTAAGCAAGGTGGTGGCTGGGAAGTGGTATGAAATGAAGTTAGAAAGGCAAGCAAGATGGTGAATGCCATGTAAAGAGTCCTGTCCATAGCCAATGGGACATCCATCGTTAGTGGTTTTTAAGCAGGAGCAGGTTCCTATCGGAACTATGTATACTAGTTACTACTCTTCTGATGACTTGAGTTCAAGATTTTAAAGTCATGTACACTTGGTCACCAAGGACTATATATTTTTCTCAAATGCGTCTCTTGCATTGGTTACATTCTGTCTAATTTCTGCTGGCTATCAAAACAATAATCCAGATTTTCTTCACCACTAAATAATCTCTGGTTTCCCTTTCTCCATGACATCAATTTTACTTACTAAAAAAGCCACAAAAATTACCTCCCTAAAACACTACTTTCATCATATCATTCCATTTCTCAAAAACTGTAATTCTACATAGAAGAAAGTCTGAGCACCAAACCATGGCACTAAGAGCCTCCCACCACTGCCTGCACCCCACCTTTCCAATTCCCTCATCTCCAACACAACACCTTTACCCATCGAGCTGTCAGCATAGAGTCAGCACATTTTATAAAGACATGATGTTTTAGATGTGCAAGTCCAAATCTTTAATTTTTATGTGACAGTCCTCTTTCCAATAAGCTTACAAGTTCCTTGTCTATTTTAAAATTCCTTTGTACCTTCCAAATCTAGTGCTATGACTATTTAAGGTATTCAATAAAAACCTGATGACCTAAAACACACTAAAAGTAACATACTATACCTTAGTTTTGTTAGCTGAAACATTTCTGCTTTTACACTCATAAATAAATATAAGCAAACCATTTTTTCAAAATAATTCATTTAATAAATACTGCCAAGACTAGATTACCTGAAATTTTAAATTCATTATTCTCTTACCTATTAGCATGTCACCACTATAGCAAGTGAGTATTACTCTTTTTACATACCTTTCCTTGTTCGGCATGTCTTTCAGTAAATGAATTTATCTCAAAACACCACTGAGATATAATATCAAATGCTGGAACTGGCCAATCCAGACAGGAGGCACTGATGAATGGATGTTCTGTTTGGTAAAATGTTGGCAGAAGTCCCAGGCAGCTGGAAAGAACTGAAAACTCTTCTTCTTCCTTTTAGATATGAAATAGAAAATTCTCAAGACATTTCATAATGAACATTTCCCATTACAGATATTTTAAGTGTCATTCTCATCAATTACTTGTGGATAGTAAGAAAACTTTCTTAACTGAGTCAACTAAATAAAGTGAGGGGAGTAAGAGGAGCAAAGAAGAGAGAAAAGGTTCCGAGCTGTTATATCCAATATTCCCAGAATGTTTCTCTTTGAAATTTAACTTCCAAGTGCCATAGCATCTGCTTCATTTATACATTTATTTTAAAAATAGTGCTTTCACACATCTGATGAATATAGCCTATAGCACCGAGCTACTCTATGAAAGCAAATGTTAATTTGGGGCAAAGGGAAAGTGACTTTTGGTTAAAAAGACATAGACTGTCAGTGTGGATAAAGAAGAACAATAGCGAAAACATGGAATTCACAACAGACAGTGCTAAATCATTTGCCTAGACCCTGAATGAGTGTGAAACAAAGTCAGTTTTAAAAAGAGGGTGGAGTTTTTGAAAACTTGAGAGCTCTAACTGCCAGGTAATCTGAAGCTCTACTCACTAATAACAGAACCAGTGGAATCAATGATCCTTTCATATCTTGAAAGTTGATTTTTAAAGGAGTTTGTTAGTCTTGTAAACACCAAAATATACCCCCTACCCCTCTTTATTTAACTGAAAATCCATTTAGGAGGCAAGTTAGTCTACTTTCCCCTGTCCACTGGATCAATTAATTCCTAACATCCTTCAAATTCCAGCTCCTCAGGTAAGCCTTTCCTGACCCCACTTAATGACACCTTAGACTACCTAGTTCCACCGAGATAAAATTAGTACGTCTATACTGTGTAAACACTTCAGTTCTTACATTTATACTTTCTACTTTAAAAATAAATTAGCCTGTCCTCTAAGACTGTGGGAGTAGTCCCTAGGAGTAGGGGCTCTGTCCTCCCGGTGCTTGGCACATAGCAGACATTCAACAAACATCTGTTTGCAAAACAACTAATTGTGTGGATTAAGTACAAACTTCTGAAATACGCTATAAAGAAGAAATAAAGGGGAACTCCCTGACGGTCCAGAGGTTAGGTCTCTGGCGCTTTCACTGCTGAGACCCAGGTTCAATCCCTGGTCGGGGTACTAAGATCTCCCAAGCTGTGCAGCACAGCCAAAATAAAAAAAGAAAGAAAGATGGAAAAGCAAAATGATATGCAGGCTGAAAAAGGTGCCAAGGTTTTAAATCACTAGAAATGAGGCCACAAATCCCCCATTTGTATAGATACATTAATAAGGCGTGTTAAAAACTAACTTTACTGAGGTATAATTTACATACCATAAAATTCACCCACTTTAAGTGAAGTCTGATGAATTTTGGAAAATGTATACTCATGCAACCACTGCTACAATAAAGTTGTAGAACAATTCCACCCCCTGAAAAAGTTCCTCGGTGCTCTTCTGCAATCAATTCCAGCCCCTGCTCCTGGCCCCGAACAACCACTTATCTGCTTTCTGCCAACTATAATCTGCCATTACAGTTTGGGGGTTTTAAAAAATTCCATATAAATGGAATCATACAGTATGTAGTCTTTTGTACCTGGCCTCTTTCACTTAGCGCAGTATATTTAGATTCATTCGTGTTATTGCGTGTATCAGCAGTCCATTCCTTTTTAATGCTGAGTAGTATTCCACTGAATGAATGCACCACATTTTGTTCATGCATTTGCTTGTTGATGGAATTCTGGGTTGTTGCCAGTTTTTAACTACTACAAATTAGTCTGCTATGAACATTCATATAAAAGTCTTTATGTGGACATAAGTTTTCATTTATTTTGGTAGACACCTATTTATTTGGGGGTTGTACTGTAAGTATGCTTAACTTTTTAAAGAAGCTGTCAAACTTCTTCCAAATTTGACTATACCATTTTGCATTCCCACCAGCAAATGACTGAAGAGTGTCAGGTACTCCAGATCCTCACCAACACTTGTAACATTAATTTGTACTCTAAACAATAATGATGTTGAACACCTTTTCATGTATTGTTGGTCATTCATATACATTCTGATGAGAAGTGTGCCCTATTCAAATTTTTTGCTCACTTTGTATCTTTTGCTTTTTTATTATTGAGTTCCTGATATATTCTGGATACAATAATTTCTCAATATATTTTTTGAGATATAATTTGTATACCATAAAATTCATCCTTTTAAAATGAACAATTTAGTGAGTTTTAGTAAATTCACAAAATTGTGCAACCATCACCCACTATCTAATTCCAGAATATTTCCATCACCCTATTTTCTTAATTTCATTTTCAAACTGCTCATTGCTAATGCACAGAAACACAACTGACTTTTTTTGTACATTTATCATGTATCCTACAATCCTGCTAAATTCGTTTATTAGCTCTAATAGCTTTTGAGAGATTCCTTACAATTTTCCACAAACAAGATCATCTAATTTGCAAACAGAGATTGTTTTCCCTCTTCCTTTCCAATCTGGATGACTTTTATTTCTTTTTCTTGCCTAACTGCTCTTTCTAGAACCTCCAATATAGTGCTTAAAAGACAGGACGAGGGCAGACATCCTTGCCTTATTTCTTATCTTTGTGGGCAAGCTTTCTATCTTTCACTTTTAAATATGATGTTAGCTATGGGTTTCTCATAGGTGCCCTTTATCAGACTTTCCCTTCTATGAATACTTTTTTTGGTGTTTTTTTTTTTTTTACCATGAAACGGTGTTAGATTTTGTCAAATGGCTACTGAGATGATCATATGCTTTTAAAAAATGTATTCTATTAATATGGTGAATTAAGTTTATTGATCTTTTATTGTCGTTGAGCCAATGTGCATTCCTAGGATAAACCCATTTGGTCATGATGTATTATCCTTTTTACTGGTAATATTTTATTAAGGCTTTTGCTTCTATGTTCATGAGAGATATGGGTTTGTAGTTTTCTTTTCTCATGATGCCTGGACTGGGTATTAGTAAAACTGGCCTCATAAAATGAGTATGCAGTGTCCCTTCTTCCTCTGTTTGCCAAGAGTTTATATAATATTGATAAAATTTCTTCCTTAAATTTTTCATAGAATTCATCATGATGTTATCGTTGTTGTTATAAAGTTGTTGATCTCATTTTCTGGCAGGATAATAATTGTAGACATTTAATAACTAAATCAATTTCCTTACTCAATATAGATCTATTCAAAATTTTCTATTTCTTCTTGAGTCAGTTTTAGTAATTTGTATCTTTCAAAGAATTTGTTCGTTTTATCGATGTTATCAAATTTGTTTGCAAATGTTATTCATAATATTCTCTTATGGTTCTGTAGGAACGTTTCCTCCTTCATTCCTGATATTGGTAATTTGTATCTTCTCTCTCTTTTTTTTTTTTTTCCATATCAATCTAGTGAGGAGTCTGGTTCCTGGTTAAAAACCTATGTGTGCTTCCCTGGTGGTGCAGTGGTTGAGAGTCCGCCTGCCGATGCAGCGAACACGGGTTCGTGCCCCGGTCTGGGAAGATCCCACATGCCGCGGAGCGGCTGGGCCCGTGAGCCATGGCCGCTGAGCCTGAGCGTCCGGAGCCTGTGCTCTGCAACGGGAGAGGCCACAACAGTGAGAGACCCGCGTACCACACACACAAAAAAACAACAAAAAACCTGTATGTGTTTTTTCAGGTCTAACCACAGATAATTACAAAGGTTTTACTTTGCAGGTCTCATGGTGAAAACTGTCCTCCCTCCACCAGACTTGGCACACAGTCAGTGCACTGCAGTCTCTGAAGGGATCTGCAATCATGGTCTCAGGCCCCCTGGCCAGTCATGCTCTTTCACACATTTACATTCCCAGGCCTGGCGCCTTTATTCCTAGGCCCCTCTATCTGAGGCCTTGGGCAGGGGTCACTTTGACACTTCTGCCAAGGCCAGCTTATGAAGGGAAAAAGCTGAAACTAAGAAACTTTTCCCCACTCTGACTCAGTACCCAGGACTTTTCCACTCCTATCCCTACCCCTTCACCCTCCTCTCCACCTCAGAGCTCATAACACTACAAGAACCTTCTGTCTGCGGCTCCCTTAACAGATTCCCACATCTGTGCTGATCCACCTGATCCTTAACCGGTACTTCATTCTATGAAGGTGATGGAACGGGGAATCAGCATTTTCTCTGATTTTAGCCTCTTGATTATACTATCACAGTAAGTGATTAAAGGTTTAACTCTTTCATTTGTGGCTTCCTGCTTTAATCAGCCACTCCAGTACCTAGCAGCTCAGTTCTTTCTCTCCCAGCTCAGCTGAGCTCCTGACATTTAGGTGTATCCATTTTATTGATCTTTGCAAAGAACCAGATTTTGAACTAATTGATTTTCTCTACTGTTTCTCCATTACTATCCACTGACTTCTGCTCTGATTTTTGTAATTTCCTTTCTTTTACTTGTTTTGGGTTTAATTTACTCTTATTCTAGTTTCATAAAGTAACAATTTAGATAAATGATTTTAGACCTGGGCTTCCCTGGTGGCGCAGTGGTTGAGAGTCCGCCTGCCGATGCAGGGGACACGGGTTCGTGCCCGGGTCCGGGAAGATCCCGCGTGCCGTGGAGCGGCTGGGCCCGTGAGCCATGGCCGCTGAGCCTGCGCATCCGGAGCCTGTGCTCCGCAATGGGAGAGGCCACAACAGTGAGAGGCCCACGTACCGCAAAAAAAAAAAAAAATGATTTTAGACCTTTCCTCTGTTTAAATATAAGCATTTGAAGCTGTATGTACCTCTCCAAGAACTATTTTAGGGGCATTTCACAATTTTGCTATGCTGTGTTTTCATTTTCACTCAGTTTACGTGTTTTCTGATTTCCATGTCATTTCTGCTTTGATACATAAGTTATTTAGAAGTGTGCTGCTTAATTCTCACACATTTGGGGATTTATATATTTCTTTCTTTTACTGACTTCTAATTTAATTCTGTGTGGTAAGAAAATATGTTTTGCGATTTCAATTCTTTTAAATTTATTGCTACTTGCTTTATGGTTTGGCATATGGTATACTCTGGTGAATGGGCCATGTGCACTTGTAAAAAATATGCATTCTGATATTGTTTGGTGGAGTATTCTATAGATGTCAATTATATCAAGCTGACTAAGAGTATGGTTCAGGTCTCATTTATCCCTGTTGATTTTCTATCTACTTGTTATTGATTACTAAGAAAAAACACTGACGTTTCCAGGTATAATTGTGGATTGTCTATTTCTTCTTTCAATTCTGTCAATTTCTGCTTTACGTAATTTGGGGTTTTGTTGTCTTGTGCATATATATTTACAGCTGTTATATCTTCCTGCTCTATTGAGAGAGGGCATTTATGTTCTAAGGTAAGGCACAAAAACAACTTGAGACAATGGGAACTACTAATGGTAGGAAAATAGTAATACTTTTTCATCTTCTTTATGACAGGATATCCAACAATGGATAAAAATGAACAAAGATCTACATAAATGTATTTTCCCCCCTGGGATTCACAGACTACTTCAGGATTACTTGGCCTCTCATGAAGCAGATGTTGAATCCAAAAAGTGGGTCACTAAAATGAAAGAAACCTGAGGAAAAATTTATAAAAGAAGAAAAAAATGAAAGAAAAGTTTCTCATTCCTCCCTATCATTTGACTTGGACAAAACAGATGAGAGTGGCAGATTATTCTACACAAAGAAAAAATGATGAGATACTTTTTTAAAGATCAGATACTAAATGATTTTCCCAGTCATTTTCATTTCCTAATTATTTTCAAAAGAAGCATGTAACAAGTAGGTCACAGTAAAGAAAACTAAATGGCTCTGCATAAGGAAAATGCTCAACCTTAGGAAAAATATAAATTGAAACAACCTTAAAAAAAAAAAACTCTACGTTGAGCTATTTTACCTAGACCAAAGATCTAGAGGCAAAGGTTAAATAGTATGATAACACACTAAGTAGACACAAGTACAGGGAAACCTTCACACATCACTGGTGTTAACATAATTGGTACAACTTCAATGAAAGGCACTCTGGCAATAACCATCAAAACTACAAAAGTATGCAAATGCTGAAACAGCAAATCACTTCTAAGGATTTTTGTGTGTGTGTGCATAAACTTTTTTTTTTTTTGGAGTATAACTGCTTTACAAAGTTGTGGTAGTTTCTGCTGTACAACGACGTGAATCAGCTATATGTATACATACATCCCCTCCCTCTTGGACTTCCCTCCCATCGCCCCCCCCCATCCCACCCATCTAGGTCATCACAGAGCACTGAACCGAGCTCCCTGTGCTATACAGCAGCTTCCCAATGTGGTACATATATACAATGGAATATTACTCAGCTACTTCTAAGAATTTATCCTATAATCAAAAATATGCAAAATAACTTGTGCATACTATCATTCATTGCAGTATCATTTGTAAATAGCAAAGGACTAGAAATAACCCAAATGTTTATTAATAGGGGACTAATTAAATACATCCTGGTACATCATACATGAAATATTCTGAAACTGTAAGACAAAATGAGGAAGGTCTTCATGTATTGAATATGAAATGATCTCCAAGATACACTCTTAAGGGAAAAAAAATGCAAGCTGAAGAACAATGTATAAAAAGAGGACTAAAAGAAAAAAAAAATACACCCTCCCCACACACACATATTTCTTGTATATGCATAAAATGTCTTTGGAATAATACAGAGGAAACTGATAGCAACTGGGCAGCAATCAAGTGGCTAGTGAAAGGGGTAAACAGAGATTTTTTTTCCATAGAATATCTTCTTGTACCTCTCGAATTTTAAAAAATGTGAATACATTAACTGTTCAAAAAATACTTTTTTTTCTATAAATTATTGCAGTGGTATATTTACACTATTTAAAATCTAGAAGTATAAAAAGATACTGTTTTTAAAAAAGTCTCTCCACCATTCTTTTTTCCCTTCTATCCAAACCTCAAACTCACTAACCCAACTCCTCGGTAAGAACTGACCATAATTCTTAACGTATTTTTCCAGAGTATCATACATACACACACACAAGCAAATATGAGTACCATTATTTTTCCTCTATTTTCATTTAATATAAGCACACTTTGCTTTGGGATACTTAAAATATTTTTGAGATTTTTCCACATTAGCACATAGAAAACTTTCTATTCTTTTTTCTTCTGCAGAGTATGCCATTGTATGAATAAACCACAATTTATTTAACCTGTTTCTCACTGATGGACACTTGAGATGTTTTCAATTTTGTCTGCTATTCTTGTATGTCTATTCGACTATCAACAAATCAATCATTATATTATTATACTTTAAGAAATATCTATAGAGTATTCATATTGAGATCAAGGAGAGTATAATATGCAATAAGATAGTGGCTTTTACAGACTTAAAACTAGAAGAAAATAACATGTTCGCCTCAAAAACTGATTTGTGTATGAAGCAGCAGCATAGCTCAGATAGTACAGATCCGGCATCTGGACTAAATGTGCCTGAATTCTGGCAGCTTTACTTACTAGCTGTGAATCTTGAGCAAGTCATTCATCTTTCTGTGCCTGTTTTCTTGTCTGTAAAGTGAAGATTATAACAGCTACCTCATAGTTTTGTGAAACTTAAATGAATTTAAATGCAAAGCACTTAAAACAATGCTTAGCATGTAGTCAGTGTACAATAAATGCTAGCTATCATTATTACTCGAAGAGAAACTACTTTTGACAGAAGAAAGACAAAAGAATTAAAGGAGGTATATTAGAGCAGTGGTTTTTCAACTTTGGAGGGTGGGTGGATAATCCACCTATAATAAACTGATAACTATTTTCTTCCAAGAAAAATACACAAACAGTTTACAAACAATGCTATGGAATTCAAAAACTACCTCCAGTCCCTCTGTTAATAATTCCAGAATTAGAGTATAAATAAGAGAAGATGCAATTAAGTTGGAGCAAAGATAAAGAGAACCACATGAGTTACTAAAATCAGCCCCAATATGGTACTAGAAATAGTGTTAGACTAAGATATTTAACTAAATAAGGAAAGTCTAATAGATTTGTGTGGAGAGCAGGCTTCTGTGTCAGAACATGTACCAGGTACCATTCTTGATGATGTCCCATGGATAACAAAATGTTTGTTTAAAAAGTGTATTATTGGGCTTCCCTGGTGGCACAGTGGTTGAGAATCTGCCTGCTAATGCTGGGGACACGGGTTTGAGCCCTGGTCTGGGAGGATCCCACATGCCGCGGAGCAACTAGGCCCGTGAGCCACAACTACTGAGCCTGCGCATCTGGAGCCTGTGCTCCGCAACAAGAGAGGCCGCGTTAGTGAGAAGCCCGCGCACGGCGATGAAGAGTGGCCCCCACTTGCCACAACTAGAGAAAGCCCTCACACGGAAACGAAGACCCAACACAGCAAAAATAAATAAATAAATTAGTAAACTCCTACCCCCAACATCAAAAAAAAAAAAAGCGTATTATTAAACTCAAGAGCGTCCTGGCTATTAGAAATAATCACTGAATTCATTAGCAAGGTGGCTAAATATAGAAGATTAACGTCCAAAAATTCCAACTGGATTTCTCCATTTTAGCAACATATTGGAAAATGTAATTTTAAATGATTCCATTTACAATAAAACAAACAGACATACACAGGAAACGTTAAAAGCATTCTCTTTGGGGTAGGGCACAAAAAAGGATACTGCCTATTACTTTCACTGCTCAAAATAGTACTGGACATGCATTAAGACAACAATAGAGAAATAAAGATTTGAAAGGAAGGGATGATACTGTCATTATTTTCAGATGATATGATACACAGAATACCTAAAAGAATCAACAGGCAAACTACTAGAATTAATAGAGAGTTCAGCAAGTGCTCAGTCACAAGAACATACAAAAATCAATAGTATTATTTTATACCAGCAAGGAGTAATCAGAGAATGTTACAGAAAACAAGATATCATTTAAATAGAAACTAAAACCATAAAGTCTCTAGATTAGCTTTATAAAAAATACCAGACTTTAAGATGACAATTTTAAAATTCTATGAAAATATTAAAAGAAGACCTGAATAAATGGACATAAAAACTATGTTCAATGCCTTAAAACGATAATTCAAAGCGGTTCTCATCTAACAGCTTGTAGGAGTTTGGAAAGATAGTTACGAATTGATATAACATTTATATATAAGAATAAAGGTGCATATATAGCTAACCAGCAAAAAATTTTAGAAAAAAGCATTTGGCAAAAAGATATTAGAAGGAAAAAAAAAAGTGAAACTCACCCTGCCAGATATAATGTCTATAATAAAACCATTGTTAAGAGTGTGCTACTAGTATAGGAACAAATAGGTCAGTAGTATACAACAAAGAACCCAGAAATACAGAAACACGTTAGCATAAGAAATTAGTATGAAAAAGCCAGGTTATTTTATAAATAGATTATTTTGTAAATAGTCTTAGGAAAACTGCCTCATCAAATGGAGAAAAAATTAGATCTTTACTTCATACCTTACTACAAAATAAACTTCAGATTAAATGAAAAATATAAATGTAAAGACAAAACTATAAAAATTAGAGAAGAAAATATAAAATAACTTTATAATCTCAGACTGGAGAAGGATTTTAAAAATAAGATTCCAAAAGCATAAGTCATAAATAAAAAAGTGATAGCTCTGACGACATTAAAATTAAATATTTCTGTTCCACAAAGGGCAATACAAAGTCTGTTAAAAGATATCTGCAGGGCTTCCCTGGTGACGCAGTGGTTGAGAGTCCGCCTGCTGATGCAGGGGACACGGGTTCGTGTCCCGGTCCGGGAAGATCCCACATGCCACGGAGCGGCTGGGCCCGTGAGCCATGGCCACTGAGCCTGCGTGTCCGGAGCCTGTGCTCCGCAACGGGAGAGGCCACAGCAGTGAGAGGCCTGCATACCGCAAAAAAAAAAAAAAAAAAAAAGATATCTGCAAAACTGACAAAGCAATAGCAAGATAGTGACAGAAACCCCAATTTTTTTTTAAATGCTCAAAGAATAGGAATAGGAAATACACAGAGGAAAATTTAAATGTCTAGAAAGTACATGGACTGATGATCAATTGCATTTATATTAGAGAAATGCAAAGTAAATTAACCATAAGCATATACTTTACCCCCATGTGACTGGCAAATATTAGAACACTGGATAATAAAAGTGCTAGCAAGTATAGGGTAGAAAACAAGAACCTTCACACAATGCAAATGGGAATGTGAACCTTGAGCAGCCATGTTAGAAGGCAAGGAGGCAGAATGTATCCCATACATACATAGGCAATCCCATAGCTAGCTAGGTATAGAATCCAGAGAAAGTTTAAAAGTATACAAAACATTAGGTCCATTGCAGCAGTTTATTTTTTTTCATGGTAGCAAAGATTTGAAGGCAGCCTAGATGTTCACCAATGAGGAGTAAGTAAAATATGGAATACACATATATTGGAATACCACTATGAAGAAATAAGAAAGAATTATCTCGAGCTACATGATTAGCTCTAAATGATATAACATTTAGCACGAAGAAAGTAAGAAAGATACAAGATTTATAGCACAATACCAGTTATACAAGTTAAACAAACACAAAATAACACTATATGCAGTTTATATTGACATACACATTACTTCTGAGAAGTAAGGGATAAGATATCATGTGGAGAACAAAGGGAGAATAATATTAGAGGCACTATACTTAGTACGCCAAAGCTGAGGAGTGTGATCAACTGAATTCCGTGCATCTGCACCTCCATCTTTCCTCTCAAAATTGAAAAGATAATTTCAGTTCAAGAAGTGAACAAGGGGAACAATATAAATACTATCAGATGAATGTGATAAATTCTACCTCTAACTGACTTACTAGCTTAGATGTGTCTTCATCCTTCAGTTTCCTCACTGTAAAGTGAAAACCTAGTTTATACGCTAGTTAAGAAACAGCCAGCCATTATAAACTGCTCTGTAAATATCTTTGAACAAATAAATGTTTAGTCCTTTCTCCCCCAAATGAAACAAAGGGCTATGAATGAACAATTCCTGAGTTAACTTCAAGAAATAAGGAAGAAAACATTAAGGGAAAACTGCTGAGTGAGTAGATTTGCAATTAGAATCAAAGGGAGCAAAAGAATAAATTTTAATAAAAATTTTTTGGATAAAAGTATGAGATATGAATGGGTGAAACAAAATACTCCAAATGAAAGAAAGTGACATAAAGAAAAACATGTCAAATCCACAAAAGTTAAAAGTAGGCATATATTATACCCATCTATAGCATACTATCATGATTAATAGAAACAAAAAAGCCAAAGTGAATAAAGTAGAAGAGCAAGCAAATATCTAACTGCATATTTATTTCTATATTATATATTCATTTACTTCTATAATTATATACATTTTTACGTATTACATATATACTTAAAAGCAAAAAAAGATTACACAGATGACAGAACTCTAAACAAAAAGAGCAAATTTCTATCTAAAGTTGTAATCTTACTTTTCTTACTTCAGGTGAATATATCTACTTAACTCAAATAATCCAACCAACCCCTCAAATTGAACATATGCAAAATATTTTCATCTCGGCCCACACAAAACTGCTCCATATTCCTCCTCCATCAACTGTACCATAACGGTTCAAATCTCCCAGGCTCAAAAACCAAGTACAGTATGCTTCCTTCTTCTCCCTTGACTCCTACATGTTCAACTAGCTGTCAAATCCTTACTATTTCATCTCCGAAATCTTTAATTGCTTCCTATCGTCTTCTATTTCTAATATTTCCTTTCCCAACTGGCTTTCCTGTTCCTAGTCCCTCTAATCCTCACAGCTCACAAAATGTCTTATATTGGAATGAGGTTTCATGCTGAAATAAAATTTGAATCATGTCACATTTTTGTCCAAAAACCTTTCAGTGGTCCAAATTCCTTTCATGTGAAATTCAAGATCCACCACAATTTCCGCTTATCCTGTCTTTCTGACACTATGTCACACCATTCCTTTTCATGTCTCCTAATAGATAAATTTCTTCCTTGGTCTAAGTATATTCCCAGTGCTCTACTATAGGCATCGCTGTACACCCAAGCCTTGGACTAATTTTCAGTGCTCAATACAAGAGCTTCTGCTTCCAGGTACTTCTCAATTTATGGGAGAAAAATACCCTCCAATAAAACAAATGACAAAATAAACCAAGAATACAAGAACACAAAGGTAACAAGAACACAAAAAACCACAGCCTTTGGTTTTTAAATGTGAAGAAAGCAAAGCTGACGAAGGAAGTAGTAAATTTTGCTTGATTAACCTTCTCTATGTTTCACATGCCAGAAGGAAACATGCTTTTAAGTTCAAATTTAAAAATAAATAACTATGAAAGAAACTATCTAATGGATGAATATTTTTAATTTGTTCAATATCTTAGAATTCTAAATAGAATGTTTTGGGGACAAATGTGCAGAGTTTATCTTGAATCACTTGATAAAAACCAAGCAATCCAAACTATTTAATGCAATGGTCAATTATTTAAGAGAGAAGGAACCATCAACAGCTTAATTCTGATATACCGCATGCAGGCTTCGAAGACCATACATATAAGTGACTTAACTCTCACATAGAATTCCCTGGAAATGAATGGCAGATAATGTCAGGGACATAATCCTATAAACACAGTTTGGTTTACTTACCTTCTGGTTTCCTACTCTGTCACTTTCTTGCCTACTGACACTGACCCACAGTTTTACAAAATAGATTAAACCAGTGATAATTCATTCATCCAAGTTTTAATTGGCTACAAATTAAATATTTTGCAATTCTAAAATTACATAAATGCCATCAGATATTCAAAGCAACCAGCTTGCTGGCCAACATAACATGACACCCTTTAAAAAGGCTAGTAAAAGCCAATGACAATTAGTGATAAATATATTAATATGAATACTATCTTCTGTTCAAGTACTGGGTGTTTATTACCACAGATCTAATCCAAAACTCCTCTAATGTCAAATATTAGTAATATTACCATAAAAATGGGTAGATGTTAACAAATACAAAAGTAACAATAATAGTAAATATTCTAAATATTAATTCCTTTGAGTTAGACTAACATATACTTGTATGACAGTTCTGGATATATAATAGATATAAGTATTATATGTCAGTATATATTTTTAAATTAGATAATTGTTTAAAAAAAGGCTCCCTACTCTCTACCACAAATTATACCTGGCAGCTAGGTAAATCTTCCCCAAAAAGGTGGTGCTGAAGAAGGCTGGTGATTCTGAGGAAATGTAAGCAGAAGTCCTGTAAGTATTTTTCCGTGGATTCAGGAGACCAAGCAATAGGGCTAATCTAAAGTTAAAAAAGAAAATCAGAACAATTCGTTCTATAATAGACATAACAAACAGTAATATTCATAATGGCAAGAAAATCTAAATTTTTAAATAACCACTACATCTGGTCATAGAGAACATACCGTTGCACACTCCTGCATTCCTTCTTCATGGTATAACTTTCCTTTAGATAGTTCCCTTATCACAAAGCTCAATAAGACTTCATAAGACTTCTCTGCATCACATGTATTCTGGAAAAAAATTAAAAATTAATTCCATTAGTCACTGAAAATTACAAAACTATTTACATTGGAAAGAATACCTTTTAATGAGTAGAGTATAATCATGATTTCATTACTTTTCAAGCATGTAAACTTCACTTTCTCAAAATCTGTGTACAACAGTACACCTCTGGATTCACAATGAATTTGGATAGGTGATGAAAGCTATTCCAATACTTCTTTAAAAGACAGCATATAAGTTACATAATATATGTGTAAATGAACGTATCTATATCATATCTTTTGTCCCAGTAATTCTCACTCCTGGAAATTCTTCCTAAGGAAATAATCTAAAGAGAAAAGAAGAACTTTATACCCATGACATTCACTGAAGCATTATAATAGTGAAAAATTAGAAATGACCAACAGAAGTGAAGCAATTATTGGACTTGTCTGGTTAAGAATCCACCTGCCAATGCAGTGGACATGGGCTTAAGCCCTGGTCTGGGAAGATCCCACATGCTGTGGAGCAACTAAGCCCATGCACCACAACTACTGAGTCTGCACTCTAGAGCCCACAAGCCACAACTACTGAAGCCCACGAGCCTAGAGGCCGTGCTCCGCAACAAGAGGAGCCACTGCGATGAGAAGCCCGCTCACCGCAACAAAGAGTAGCCCCCGCTCACCGCAACTAGAGAGAGCCCACACACAGCAACGAAGACCCAACACAGCCAAAAATAAATACATAAATAGATTTATTTTTTTTAAAAAGGTGAAGCAGTTACCTAAATTATGCAATACCAGAATATTTTATAGGCAGTAAATATGACAAATTTGATCTACAGAAAAAAATGTTTATAGAGTGGTGTGCAAAAAACTAATAGAAGTATATATATACTCGTTACAGTGATAAAATCATACATGCATGAAACATAACATGGACCCCAAATTTTTTTCTTTTATAGTTTTACTCAAATTCCTTGAATAGAATTTGTTAAAACACCTTAATGTAAAAATAAATAGGACCAGGCTTCCCTGGTGGCACAGTGGTTGAGAGTCTGCCTGCCAATGCAGCGGACACGGGTTCGTGCCCTGGTCCGGGAAGATCCCACATGCCGTGGAGTGGTTAGGCCCGTGAGCCATGGCCACTGAGCCTGCGCGTCTGGAGCCTGTGCTCCGCAACGGGAGAGGCCACAACAGTGAGAGGCCCGCGTACCGCAAAAAATAAAAATAAATAAAATAAATAGGACCATATGTTTATTACAGAAAACATTAAATAATCTACAAATTAATTAAGCTTAATGACTATACTTTTTATAAGAAAGGAAAAAAATGGCTATTTATAAATTTAAATTTATTTCAATAATGTTTTTGCACATAAAGAAATATACTTTTTATATTCACTGAGATATTAAAAGTTGTTGCGAATTATAGGGAAGTATAATCTTAAAGTAATAAGTTTGTTGTGATGTTTATTCATTAACTATATTTTTAATTTTTAAATTTGTTATATTATCTTTTATTATTTATTTATTCATTTGTTTGTTTACTTATTTATTTATGGCTGCGCTGGGTCTTCGTTGCTGCGTGTGGGCTTTCTCTAGTTGCAGCAAGTGGGGGCTACTCTTCGTTGCGGTGTGTGGGCTTCTCATCACGGTGGCTTCTCTTGTTGCAGAGCATGGGCTCTAGGTGCGTGGGCTTCAGTAGTTGTGGCTCGCGGGCTCAGTAGTTGTGGCTCGCGGGCTCTAGGGCACAGGCTCAGTAGTTGTGGCGCACGGGCTTAGTTGCTCCGCGGCATGTGGATCTCCCCAGACCAGGGCTCAAACCCATTTCCCCTGCACTGGCAGGAGGATTCTTAACCACTGCACCACCAGGGAAGTCCCTAACTATATTTTTAAAATAGTAAAATATAAGAACTGAGTAAACACTATGGGATATAAGTTTATCCTGAATTTTTAAGGCCCTAATAGTCAGGACCACAGAATTTGTTGTTTGATGATACTGTCTTTCTTTCTCACATGTTATTGTGCTCTCTTCAACTAGACTGTAAATTCCAAAATGTCAGGAACTATGCTTTATATCTTCTGTGTCTCCCTTTGCATAACAAAACTCTGAGCAATAATACCTGGTGGTTAATTGATGGAATTTATTTTGGTAATGGAGTTTTTGACCTTGGAACTTGCCTGGATGTCTCTCTTTTAATAATCAATTCTTTGCATTATTTTTAAATTACTCCTCTGCTTTCTGCCATATCATGCAGCCATGTAGTGTTATCATGTCCTGAATAAACTATAAAAAGTCCCTGACTCAGCAACTGCTATCCTTGTATCATGTGACACACCCCACCCCTGCCTAATTAATCAACAGGATGATCACTTGCCAAATATGACCTGCAGGTTACATATAATTTACAAGAATCAACATCCCACTGAATATCAAAACAGCAACATGTTATGTTTTTAGAATTGATTTAATCAGAGTACTTCTTGAATAGGCAATTCAAAAGAAAATATTACCACAATTTTGCTGCTTATTAATCAATGTGACATATTTAAAGTTGTGAAAATATACAAGACAGCCTAAAAGCCTAATTCAATATACTCTTTTGAGTAAAAGATTTATAGAGCATAACAACAGAAAAGTATTTCAAGTATAATACTTTCCAAATTATGGGGGAAATATCCTCCAATAAGAAACAAATGATACTCAAATCACCCAAGCAAGTTATTGAGCAATAATTATTTTTTAAATTATTATTATCAGATACATTTTAAGTATTTTTTTTTACTTAAAGGAGGTACTATATCAGATCAGAAAGTCAAATATAATGTAGTAGTCACTGTTTTGTATTGAGAACTCTTCCCATTAGAAGAGTATTAGATAAGAAAATAATTTTATTTCATACATAAGAAGTCTTAGAAAACCATATTTTATATAAGCAATATTTAAATACAGCAAAGAGTAGGCTCCTTGGTAAAGCTAAGAAGATAAGCTTTAAGAAGTAAAGCTTTTCTTTTTTTTTAAATAAATAAAGCTTAAGAAGAGGATTTCTGAGACCATGGATGAAAGACCCAGGATCATGATCAGAAGAATCCTGTGGGAGAAGTGGCAGAAGTATGTGAGTTAAATAAAGAAAAGAATTAAGAGTTGAGAGATGCAACAGATGCTGTTTTGGGTAGATGCTTTGTCTAAACTATAGTGCTTCTAGGGACTTCTCTGGTAGCACAGTGGTTAAGAATCCACCTGCTGATGCAGGGGACATGCGTTCGAGCCCTGGTCCGGGAAGATCCCACATGCCACGGAGCAGCTAAGCCCATGTGCCACAACTACTGAGCCTACGCTCTAGAGCCCACAAGCCACAGCTACTGAGCCCGTGTGCCACAACTACTGAAGCCCGCGCACCTAGAGCCTGTGCTCCGCAGCAAGAGAAGCCACCACAGTGAGAAGCCCGTGCACTGCAATGAAGAGTAGTCCCCACTCACCGCAACTAGAGAAAGCCTGCGTGCAGCAACGAAGACCCAACAAAGTCAAAAATAAACAAATAAATTTATTTAAAAAAAGAAAAAATTATAGTGCTTCTTAAACTTTTTGGGGTGACAGGCCCTTTGAGTATATGCTGGATCCTATGGTCCTACTCCCCAAAACAAAACAAAGGGAAAGGACCCCAGATTAAGAAATCCTGGTATCAAAACTCTTAACAGAAATTCCACTCACCGAAAGATCACAATTTATACTAACTATAATGATGATTTTTCCAAACTAAACCTCATTATCAAATTAACTCTAAAATCCCTTTGAAAATAACACAGTACCTATGTATTTTATTTTACCAGATTAGATCTGTTTTCATTGGAATTATCATACCTGAGGATAAGGAATTATAAGGATGAAATGAATGAGACTCAATGAAGAAAGAAAACAAGGAAGGGAGTGAGAGGAGGGAAGAACTAAAGGAAAGAAGAACTAAAGGAAGAAGGAAATTTTTTAAAGGAAGAATGAATGATACAGAATAATTACAGAAATCACAGTGATATTTCATTATTCATAAATATTATTTATTTATTTATTTATTTATTTATTTGCGGTCCGCGGGCCTCTCACTTTTGTGGCCTCTCCCGTTGCGGAGCACAGGCTCCGGACACGCAGGCTCAGCGGCCATGGCTCACGGGCCCAGCCGCTCTGCGCCATGTGGGATCTTCCTGGACCGGGGCACGAACCCGTGTTCCCTGCATCGGCAGGCGGACTCTCAACCACTGTGCCACCAGGGAAGCCCCCATAAATATTATTATTTACAATCCTATATACCTAGATGTTTAGATTTATGGTAGAAAAAGCTAATAATGTGGCAAACCAACCTGCAGAATATCATAATTTTTTGTTTTCATTCACTGAAGCAATTTATATGGCTATAAATTTCTAATTTATGTTCTGATAAGAATCTGCCTTATATTAAATGTTTTATTATTTTTAAAAATAGCTAACAACGATCAAATTGAGAAAGAAAACTGACAGAAGTTACCTAAATTACTTCATGTTCCTTCCATCATAGATTTACAATTGTCTAATTTTCTGTCAGTAGGTGTCATTTTAGTGAACAGTCAGATGAATAGATTTAGACCCAAACTATATCAGAAAATGTTTTAAATGTGTACTTTTTCATGGTTAGACAACTTACTAAAGAAACATTTAAACAATGACACAGCACAGAAACCTGTTACACCTGATTTGAATACAAACAATCCCAATATCAGATTAGAGTGTACTCAGAGAGACTAAAAGAATATTTAGAAAAAAGAAAGATAATTGCAGAAGGCAAAATTATCCACAAAACAACTAGAAACAAGGAGGAAAACAATCACTGAAGGAAAAGACAGAAATTCATTTTGTTATTTCAAATAACAGAATTTTAGAAATAGAGGGGCCTTATAAATCATATGTTCTTAATTTCTCATTTACCTATGACAAGGCTGAGGTTCAGAGAGTTTTTATGTCTTGAACAAAAAAGTAATATCTTTATTTAGTGGCAGGAACTTGGCCTAGTACTCAGGTTCAATGGCCAACAACCAGTATCCCTAAATTAAGATATAACAAACTTCATAACGATACTACATTAAAATTCTGTACACATAATCATGATTTGGGACTAAACTAGTGAAAAAAGTGAAGGTTATATTGAATACATTTCATGTATCAATATCTATAATTGGTTTTCTCTCCTTTAATACAAGTAGATATGATTTTAACAGAAACTTTTCAATGAGGTTTAAAACTTCTTTAAGAGTCTATAAACCAAAGAAAAGGTTCAATTTACACTATACTTATTATTTTTTCTTACCAACTTCCCCAAATAAACAGGGAAGTAATCTTCTTATTTCACCTATCTCTACGCCAAACTATTCACTCAGTTGGTTCCATAGTATACAGTTGGTTCCAAAGTATACTTTGGTATACATAGGATACTTTGGTTCCATAGTATCCCATTTGTTTTCAAGCCACTGAAAATACTTACATTTAACTAAACTTGCAGAATTTTTCTAAATTGTTCATATAATTTTAACTGAAAGAGAATGCCTTTAAATTTACTAAGAACTTATATATCTATATATTTTTAAACATGGGAAAAAAGTAGTTTTTAAAGAGGTATAACTAAGAAAAGGCCAGGATTTTTAAATCTAGAAGTGGTGAGTCAAAAGCGATCTTGGATTGTGATTGGGGATGAGGCAAGGAGAAGATGACAGATAAGTAAAACAGGTAAGTCTACATACATTTTATTACTTGCTAATTATGTTGATACAATTTTTATAACTTCTTTAAGTTTAAGGCTTGCAGCAAAAACAAAACTGTCCAGATACAAAGGGGAAAAGGTCAACATTTAGAGATAGATACAGAAGACCTCATTGGGCAAGGAAAACATTTTTAACTTTTATAGCCTGAAGGTGCTCCATTTCCAATTAAAATACTGTTAATAACTCATTTTGTGGACTTCCCTGATGGTGCAGCGGCTACGAATCCGTCTGCCAATGAAGGGGACACAGGTTCGAGCCCTGGTCCGGGAAGATCCCACATGCCGCAGAGCAACTAAGCCCGTGTGCCACAACTACTGAGCCTGCGCTCTAGAGCCCGAGAGCCACAACTACTGAGCCCACGAGCCACAACTACTGAAGCCTGTGCACCTAGAGCCTGTGCTCCACAACGAGAAGCCACTACAGTGAGAAGCCCACACACTGCAATGAAGAGTAGCCCCCGCTCGCCACAACGAAGACCCAACGCAACCAAAAGTAAATATATCTATTTTTTAAATTATTAAAAATAACTCGTTTTGCCTTTCAAACATCTAATCTCATTCATTCATATCACCAACTTAAATAAATTCACCTAACTACTAAATAACAAATTCAGACAAGACACTAACCTTTTTGAGAGCTCCCGTGTGTTTCCAGGCTGACCTATCTTCCTCATTGCATTTAACTGAAAGTGCCACAAGACCTTGCGTGTACAATAGGGTAAAAAGCACCTTCACAATGCAGGTGAAATGGTCTACAAGAGAAAGAGAAGATCATTATTTCTTTGGAACCTAGAAATTTTGTACTCAAGATAATTTCACAAATACATGACTTTCCTTGCATGTGTAACTGGTTTTTGTTCAACACTTAAGTAATAAAATAACAATATGATATTATATTTTCTGCCCAACAGATCTGAAATTATGAAATCAAATTCCCTTTATTCATCTAAACAATATGCCAATAAGAGGCTTTTAGCAGAATGAGAAGTATGCTCTGTTTCAACCTCAGAATAACTGTGTACCCTTGGCAAATCCCCTTACTGGGCATCATGTGCTTAATAAAAATGTCTGGGAGTCTGAGTGTTTAAAACCAACACTTCATCTGCTTCTAATTTGATATATATCTTATAAAAAATAATACAATACAATATAGAACTTCTAAAGTAAAAAAAAAAAATCCCAATATTTTAAGCACTCTAATTGAATTTTAAAACTCAATGAAAGCTATAACAGTGCAAAAACAGTAGTAACAATATGTAAAATGCCTTGCACATATTAGGTACTTAATAAATGGTAGCTTAGTCATCATAATTAACGTTTATATACAGCTAATAACTTAGAAAATTTCTTCAAATGTCTCCTTTCAATCCTCGTTAACAGGCTCAGTTGGACAATTGAGCTTCAAAAGATGTGCCTGTGACAACAAAGCTAATAAGCACCCACGTCTGAACTTGAATCCACACAGTTCAGTTATCCCTTCTATTATATTATGCTACTCCCCTAGTAAATAGTTGCCACCACTTAATCAGTTGCTAAATTCAGAAACTTGTAGACATCCTTGATACCTTCCTGTCTCTTTCTCCCTACATTAAAACAATCACCAAATCCTATCAATGTTTTTAAAATATCACTCAAGTCAGTTCCAACACCCCGGACCATGCTTCCATCGTTTCTTGCCTAGACCTATAAATTCCAGCCTAAATAGTTGTGTTGGGGGTTCCCAAGACCACTTCCGGATTTGATGATTCACTAGGAAGACTCACAAGACTCAGCATATAGTCCTATGATTTATTACAGCAAAAAAACAAAGTAAAAGAGCAAAAGGAACAGGCATATTGGGTTAAGTCCAGAGGAAACTTTCAAGAGTCCTCTCCCTGCAGAGTCACACAGCATGTGCTTAATTCCCCCAGCAATGTGTTGTGACAGTACATGTTAAATATACACCAGGGAAGCTCGTTAAGAAACTCTGCCCAACGGAGACTGCGGGTGGCAGAGCAGGGGAGCTTCAGAGCAGCAGAGGAGAGCACAGCAACAGGGGTGCAGAGGGCAAAGCGGAGAGATTCCCACACAGAGAATCGGTGCCGACCAGCACTCACCAGCCCGAGAGGCTTGTCTGCTCACCCGCCGGGGCGGGCGGGGCTGGGAGCTGAGGCTCTGACTTCCCGGAGCGCAGGGAGAGGACTGGCGGCGTGAACACAGCCAGAAGGGGTTAGTGCACCACGGCTAGCCGGGAGGGAGTCTGGGAAAAAGTCTGGACCTGACGAAAAGGCAAGAGACTTTTTCTTCCCTCTTAGTTTCCTGGTGCGCGAGGAGAGGGGATTAAGAGTGCTGCTTAAAGGAACTCCAGAGACGGGCGCGAGGCGTGGCTAACACCACGGACCCCAGAGATGGGCATGAGGCTAAGGCTGCTGCTGCCGCCACCAAGAAGCCTGTGTGTGAGCACAGGTCACTCTCCACACCTCCCTTACGGGGAGCCTGTGCAGCCCGACACTGCCAGGGTCCCAGGATCCAGGGACAACTTCCCCGGGAGAACGCATGGCGCGCCTCAGGCTGGCAACGTCATGCCGGCCTCTGCCGCCGCAGGGTCACCCTGCATCCGTACCCCTACCTCCCCCCGGCCTGAGTGAGCCAGAGCCCCCAGATAAGGGGATCCTTTAACCCCGTTCTGTCTGAGCGAAGAACAGATGCCCTCCAGTGACCTACACGCAGAGGCGGGGCCAAATCCAAAGCTGAGCCCCCGGGGGCTGTGAGAACAAAGAAGAGAAAGGGAAATCTCTCCCAGCAGCCTCAGGAGCAGCGGATTAAATCTCCACAATCAACTTGATGTACCCTGCATCTGTGGAATACCTGAATAGACAACGAATCTTCCCAAATTGAAGAGGTGGATTTTGAGAGCAAGATTTATTATTTTTTCCCCTTTTCCTCTTTTTGTGAGTGTGTATGTGTATGCTTCTGTGTGAGATTTTGTCTGTATAGCTTTGTTTTCACCATTTGTCCTAGGGTTCTATCTGTCCGTTTTTTGTTTAATTTTTTTCTTAATAATTATTTTTTTATTTTAATAACTTTATTTTCTTCTATCCTCTTTCTTTCTTTCTACTTTTTCTCCCTTTTATTCTGAGCCGTGTGGATGAAAGGCTCTTGGTGCTGCAGCCAGGAGTCAGTGCTGTGCCTCTGAGGTGGGAGAGCCAACTTCAGAACACTGGTCCACAAGAGACCTCCCAGCTCCACGTAATATCAAACGGCGAAAATCTCCCAGAGATCTCCATCTCAACACCAGCACCCAGCTTCACTCAATGAGCAGCAAGCAACAGTGCTAGACAACCCCACCCATTAGCAGAGAGGCTGCCTAAAATCATAATAAGTCCACAGACATCCCAAAACACAACACCAGACGTGGACCTGCCCACCAGAAAGACAAGATCCAGCCTCATCCACCAGAACACACGTACTAGTCCTCTCCACCAGGAAGCCTACACAACCCACTAAACCAACTTTAGCCACTGGGGACAGACACCAAAAACAATGGGAACTATGAACCTGCAGCCTGCAAAAAGGAGACCCCAAACACAGTAAGATAAGCAAAATGAGAAGACAGAAAAACACACAGCAGATGAAGGAGCAAGATAAAAACCCACCAGACCTAACAAATGAAGAGGAAATAGGCAGTCTACCTGAAAAAGAATTCAGAATAATGATAGTAAAGATATCCAAAATCTTGGAAATAGAATAGAGAAAATGCAAGAAACATTTAACAAGGACCTAGAAGAACTAAAGATGAAACAGGCAACAATGAACACAATAAATGAAATTAAAAATACTCTAGAAGGGATCAATAGCAGAATAACTGAGGCAGAAGAACAGATAAGTGACCTGGAAGATAAAATAGTGGAAATAACTACTGCAGAGCAGAATAAAGAAAAAAATATAAAAAGAATTGAGGACAGTCTCAGAGACCTCTGGGACAACATTAAACACACCAACATTCGAATTATAGGGATTCCAGAATTAGAAGAGAAAAAGAAAGGGACTGAGAAAATATTAGAAGAGATTATAGTTGAAAACTTCCCTAATATGGGAAAGGAAATAGTTAATCAAGTCCAGGAAGCACAGAGTCCCATACAGGATAAATCCAAGGAGAAACACGCCAAGACACATACTAATCAAACTGTCAAAAATTAAATAAAAAGAAAACATATTAAAAGCAGCAAGGGAAAAACAAATAACACACAAGGGAATCCCCATAAGGTTAACAGCTGATCTTTCAGCAGAAACTCTGCAAGCCAGAAGGGACTGGCAGGACATATTTAAAGTGGTGAAAGGGAAAAACCTACAACCAAGATTACTCTGCCCAGCAAGGATCTCATTCAGATTGGATGGAGAAATTAAAACCTTTACAGACAAGCAAAAGCTGAGAGAGTTCAGCACCACCAAACCAGCTTTATACAACAAATGCTAAAGGATCTTCTCTAGGCAAGAAACACAAGAGAAGGAAAAGACCTATAATAACAAACCCAAAACAATTAAGAAAATGGGAATAGGAACATACATATCGATAATTACCTTACATGTAAATGGATTAAATGCTCCCACCAAAAGACACAGACTGGCTGAATGGATACAAAAACAAGACCCATATATATGCTGTCTACAAGAGACCCACTTCAGACCTAGAGACACATACAGACCGAAAGTGAGGGGATGGAAAAAGATATTCCATGCAAATGGAAACCAAAACAAAGTTGGAGTAGCAATTCTCATATCAGACAAAATTGACTTTAAAATAAAGACTATTAGAAGAGACAAAGAAGGACACTACATAATGATCAGGGGATCAATCCAAGAAGAAGATATAACAACTGTAAATATTTATGCACCCAACATAGGAGCACCTCAATACATAAGGCAAATACTAACAGCCATAAAAGGGGAAATCAACACTAACACATTCATAGTAGGGGACTTTAACACCCCACTTTCACCAATGGACAGATCATCCAAAATGAAAATAAATAAGGAAACACAAGCTTTAAATGATACATTACACAAGATGCACTTAATTGATATTTATAGGACATTCCATCCAAAAATAACAGAATACAAATTTTTCTAAAGTGCTCATGGAACATTCTCCAGGATAGATCACATCTTGGGTCACAAATCAAGCCTTGGTAAATTTAAGAAAACTGAAATTGTATCAAGTAACTTTTCCGACCACAACGCTATGAGACTAGATATCAATTACAGGAAAAGATATGTAAAAAATACAAACACATGGAGGCTAAACAATACACTACTTAATAACGAAGTGGGGTTTCCCTGGTGGTGGAGTGGTTGAGAGTCAGCCTGCCAAGGCAGGAGACACGGGTTCATGCCACAGTCCGGGAAGATCCCACATGCCGCAGAGTGGCTGAGTCTGTGAGCCACGGTGGCTGAGCCTGCGCATCTGGAGCCTGTGCTCCACAACATGAGAGGCCAAAACAATGAGAGGCCCGTGTATCGCAAAAAAAAAAAAAAAAAAAAAAACAACGAAATGATCACTGAAGAAATCAAAGAGGAAATCAAAAATACCCAGAAACAAATGACAATGGAGACATGACGACCCAAAACCTATGGGATGCAGCAAAAGCAGTTCTAAGAGGGAAGTTTATAGCAATACAATCCTACCTTAAGAAACAGGAAACATCTCAAATAAACAACCTAACCTTACACCTAAAGCAATTAGAGAAAGGAGAACAAAAAAAATCCAAAGTTAGCAGAAGGAAAGAAATCATAAAGATCAGATCAGAAATCAATGAAAAAGAAATGAAGGAAATGATAGCAAAGATCAATAAAACTAAAAGCTGGTTCTTTGAGAAGATAAACAAAATTGATAAACCATTAGCCAGACTCATCAAGAAAAAAAGGGAGAAGACTCAAATCAATAGAATTAGAAATGAAAAAGGAGAAGTAACAACTGACACTGCAGAAATACAAAAGATCATGAGAGATTACTACAAGCAACTCTATGCCAATAAAATGGACAACCTGGAAGAAATGGACAAATTCTTAGAAATGCACCACCTGCCAAGACTGAATCAGGAAGAAATAGAAAATATGAACAGAGCAATCACAAGCACTGAAATTGAAACTGTGATTAAAAATCTTCCAATGAACAAAAGCCCAGGACCAGATGGCTTCACAGGCAAATTCTATCAAACATTTAGAGAAGAGCTAACACCTATCCTTCTCAATCTCTTCCAAAATATAGTAGAGGGAGGAACACTCCCAAACTCATTCTATGAGGCCACCATCACCCTGATACCAAAACCAGACAAAGATGTCACAAAGAAAGAAAACTACAGGCCAATATCACTAAAGAACATAGATGCAAAAATCCTCAACAAAATACTAGCAAACAGAATCCAACAGCACATTAAAAGGATCATACACCATGATCAAGTGGGGTTTATCCCAGGAATGCAAGGATTCTTCAATATACACAAATCAATCAATGTGATACACCATATTAACAATTTGAAGGATGAAAACCATATGATAATCGCAATAGATGCAGGAAAATCTTTCAACAAAATTCCACACCCATTTATGATAAAAATCTCCAGAAAGTAGGCACAGAGGGAACCTACCTCAACATAAGAAAGGCCATATATGACAAACCCACAGCCAATATCGTCCTCAATGGTGAAAAACTGAAAGCATTTCCACTAAGATCAGGAACAAGATAAGGTTGCCCACTCTCACCACTCTTATTCAACATAGTTCTGGACGTTTTAGCCACAGCAATCAGAGAAGAAAAGGAAATAAAAGGAATCCAAATCGGAAAAGAAGTACAGCTGTCACTGTTTGCAGATGACATGATACTATACATAGAGAATCCTACAGAAGCTACCAGTAAACTACTAGAGCTAATCAATGAATTTGGTACAGTAGCAGGATACAAAATTAATGCACAGAAATCTCTGGCATTCCTATACACTAATGATGAAAAATCTGAAAGTGCAATCAAGAAAACACTCCCATTTACCATTGCAACAAAAAGAATAAAATATCTAGGAATAAACCTACCTAAGGAGACAAAAGAACTGTATGCAGAAAATGATAAGACACTGATGAAAGAAATTAAAGATGATACAAATAGATGGAGAGATATACCATGTTCTTGGATTGGAAGAATCAACATTGTGAAAATGACTCTACTACCCAAAGCAATCTACAGATTCAATGCAATCCCTATCAAACTGCCAATAGCATTTTTCACAGAACTAGAACAAAAAATTTCACAATTTGTATGGAAACACAAAAGACCCTGAATAGCCAAAGCAATCTTGAGAACGAAAAACGGAGCTGGAGGAATCAGGCTCCATGACTTCAGACTATACTACAAAGCTACAGTAATCAAGACAGTATGGTACTGACACAAAAACAGAAATACAGATTAATGGAACAGGATAGAAAGCCCAGAGATAAACCAATGCACATATGGTCACCTTATCTTTGATAAAGGAGGCAGGAATGTACAGTGGAGAAAGGACAGCCCCTTCAATAAGTGGTGCTGGGAAAACTAAACAGGTACATGTAAAAGTATGAGATTAGATCACTCCCTAACACCATACACAAAAATAAGCTCAAAATGGATTAAAGACCTAAATGTAAGGCCAGAAACTATCAAACTCTTAGAGGAAAACATAGGCAGAACACTCTATGACATAAATCACAGCATGATCCTTTTTGACCCACCTCCTAGAGAAATGGAAATAAAAACAAAAATAAACAAATGGGAACTAATGAAACTTCAAAGCTTTTGCACAGCAAAGGAAACCATAAACAAGACGAAAAGACAACCCTCAGAATGGGAGAAAATATTTGCAAGTGAAGCAACTGACAAAGGATTCATCTCCAATATTTACAAGCAGCTCATGCAGCTCAATACCAAAAAAACAAACAACCCAATCCAAAAATGGGCAGAAGACCTAAACAGACATTTCTCCAGAGAAGATATACAGACTACCAACAAATACATGAAAGAATGCTCAACATCATTAATCATTAGAGAAACGCAAATCAAAACTACAATGAGATATCATCTCACACCAGTCAGAATGGCCGTCATCAAAAAATCTCGAAACAGAGAAACTGGTAAGAACAAAACAAAAAAAACCCGAAACAATAAATGCTGGAGAGGGTGTGGAGAAAAGGGAACCCTCTTGCACTGTTGGTGGGAATATGAATTGGTACAGCCACTATGGAGAACAGTATGCAGGTTCCTTAAAATACTACAAATAGAAATACCATACGACCCAGCAATCCCACTACTGGGCATATACCCTGAGAAAACCATAATTCAAAAAGGGTCATGTACCAAAACGTTCACTGCAGCTTTATTTACAATAGCCAGGACATGGAAACAACCTAAGTGTCCATCATCGGATGAATGGATAAAGAAGATGTGGCACATATATACAATGGAATATTACTCAGCCATAAAAAGAAACGAAATTGAGCTATTTGTAATGAGGTGGATGGACCTAGAGTCTGTCATACAGAGTGAAGTAAGTCAGAAAGAGAAAGACAAATACCATATGCTAACACATATATATGGAATTTAAGGGAAAAAAATGTCATGAAGAACTTAGGGGAAAGACAGGAATAAAGGCACAGACCTACTAGAGAATGGACTTGAGGATATGGGGAGGGGGAAGGGTAAGCTGGGAAAAAGTGAGAGAGTGGCATGGACATATATATACACTACCAAACGTAAAATAGCTAGCTAGTGGGAAGCAGCCACATGGCACAGGGAGATCAGCTTGGTGCTTTGGTATCACCTAGAGGGGTGGGATAGTGAGGGTGGGAGGGAGGGAGACGCAAGAGGGAAGAGATATGGGGATATATGTATATGTATAACTGATTCACTTTGTTATAAAGCAGAAACTAACACACCATTGTAAAGCAGTTATACTCCAATAAAGATGTAAAAAAAAAAAAAAAAAAGAAAAAAGAAGAAACTCTGCCCAAGATTTTTATTGGGAGCAGGTCACATAGGTACCCACTGCCTAGCACATTCCAAAGTTCTAGATTCCCAGAAAGAAAGCAGGTATGTTCAGCATAAACCACATTGTTTGTACAGTTTAGGCACAGAGAGCCATTCTTATCAGTGGGATGGTGGAAACTCTCCCAAAATCAAAGTTCCCAGATACCAGTCAAGGGCCAACCTTGGAAGCAGGCCTTTCAAAGGATAGCACTCAGGCCTTCTTTATTAACTCTTTTCTGCACAGTGGTTTATCAGCATTACCTGCCCCCTGCAATCTTTTTTGTCTGTTTATTACAGCAAGACTCACCTTTTTAAAAGAAGTATTTGGCATCCTTCTACTGGGTCTCTGTTCAAGTGGAAACACTCCCTCCTTGTAACCTGGCTAACTCTTAAATTAGTCAGATGACACCTTAAAAATCATGCCCTAAGGAAAATCTTGCCTAATTTTAAATTTGTGTGTTTGTGTGTGTGTGTAGTGTGCCTGTGCACACATGCATACACACACACATGCTTTCTCTTACTAATGTTTATGGGTTGGGGTGGGAACTTGATATAAGCTGAGCCAGTCAGAGTACCTATCTGGGATTTCTCTAACTGGAGGCAAAGGGAAGATGTAAAGATGTGAGTCTGGAAATATCAGAGGTCATGCTCCTAGTCTATGGCAGAGACTGTCTAAGGCAAGGCTGAATGAAGCAGATCCACAGAGAGAGGGATAGACCCAAGATGGCAAGAACCCTGCTAGCATCTGAAGCCATGGTTCTGGTCATCCCTACAGTTTGGTTCTGTGAGTCCATCAGTGCTCTTTCTTTGTGCTTATAAGCTAGTTCTAAATGGATTTCTAAATATCTTAACACCTAACGCATGCCAGGTTATAGACAATAAGGACTTGGAGTCTGGATAGTAAGAGAGACAGATGGCTGTATGTATGTACAGGGTGTGATGGGAGCAAACAGGAGGAGGAACTATAGACTAAGGGCAGGGAACAGAAAAAAATTCAAGCCTCCTGCCCCAACGAGGAGAGTTAGTCTTGAGTGATGAAGAGAAATAAGCCATAATAAGGAAGGCAAAGATGGAATGAGGCAAGGAAAGGGGGATTCCAGACAGAGGAAGCTGTTTGTACAAGGGTCACAAAAAGAGCCCAAGACTTACAAGAATTGTAAATTGTCCAATGTATCTAGACTTATAAGTAGCAATCTACGAGAGATGAAGCTAGAAAAGTAATCTTTATGCCGAAGACCAAAGGTTGCAAACTGAGGGTTATCTGTCTGAATGCAGCCTGGAGAGATGTTTGGTTTGTCTTTATCCTGTTTTGTCTTTAGTTACTGACATTTAAAACTCGGATATTTCTTGTAAAAGTCCAGATTTCCACTTTTAAAAAACAGGAAGATCTGACAATACTGGGTCCACATTCTTACATGACGACAGGTATCTGGAGCTGAACAGTAAGTGTCCTCTTCGGCCAAGCATGCATTCTCTAACTTGTCACAGTCCCCAACTCCCATTTATATCAAACCAAAGACATTATTGTTAAGAATGAGTTTAGGCTATGAAGCCAAATTGTCTAGATTTAAATTGACTCTTCTGACCTTAGGCAAGTTAGTTAAACACTCTGTTTCTATTTTTTCATCTGTTAAATGAGGGTAATATCACCTGCTTTAAAGGGATTAAGTTAAATGCTTAAAATAGTGATTGGCAATGGCAATCAGTAAATATCTGTTGTTATTAATATTACTATTTACGTTACTTATTTGATATCTATAAGCATTTGATTTATAGAATCTAGACTGGGCAATGAGAAGTAATTTTAAGCAGGATAGGGATAATATTAGATTTGAATTTTAAAATATTCACTGCTGCTTCTTAGGAGAAAGGGACTAAAACAAGACTAGAGGCAAGAACACCTATTAGCAGAGAGCAAAAGTACTCTAGCATATGTCAAATTAGATGGCCTGATGGAAAGAATGGGTCGAATTAGAGAAGTATTTAGATGACAGAAATTACAGCATTTGGTAGAGCTTTGGAGGTAGAAAATAATGGTAGACTCTCATTCTACAAAGAGTAACTAGTAGTAGTATTGACTAAAATGGAAAACAGAGGAAGAGAGCAAGTTTGGATGGGAAGAAAATGAATTAATGTTATATATGTTGAGTTTGAGGCATGTGTAGAAATCTGCAGCTCACCACGGAGCTGTAGACTGGAGCTGGAATATGTGGGAATCATCAAAGAATAGGTACAGATGATGCTATAGGAAAGAAGGTAAAATTGAGAAGGGGTCAGGAACCAAGCAACAACTCAAAGAATGGGAAGAGGAAGAGGTGAATGAAAAGGAGCCTTGAAAATGAGCAGAAAAAGAGATACAAGGAAAACCAAGAAAGGACGGTATCAAAATTAAAAATAGAGTATTTCATGACGATTAAATGTTTTAATAGAATGCTAAAAATTAGAGAATTTGTCTACTAAGCACAAAACAAAATGATTTTAACCAGTAAGTCATTTACATGACCTAGAAATACCACTCACATTTAGTTTCTTCTCATTATAAACTACATAAATTAATTTTTAATTAAAAAGAAATGATGCATTAAAAAATGACAATGACTTTTTAAGCATAATTTTAGCTTTTTGTTGTAGCAAACTACTAATTTTTTTTTGTTACTTTGCCTTGATTATCATCATTTTAAAAATATTTAAACTGGAAGTTTAAAGTCACAGATTAAGCTTAAGTTCTCACATTCACTCATTCATTTAAGAAATATTTATTTACTGAATACTTGCCATGTGTGAAATCAATGCATTTTAGGGACTTAGGGAAAAAACAAGGAATCACTCATTTGAGGTGTATACTAAGTCAACAGGTTGCTGTCTTCCAAGGTTACAACAGAGAGCAAATCCCTTCACATGTAATTATCAAAATTTAAAAAGGAGAAAAAGGAATTGGATATCTACTCTCAATCTGTTTTTTAAAAAAACCAAAAATCACAATCAACCTACCTGAGGGTAAACAAAGGAAGATCAATATTTATTTTAAATGCCTTAAAAGCACACAGACTTTAAACAATGGTACAGATTTTAAGTTTTATAGTGCTACTGCATGACAGGAAAAAGGAAGGGTGTAGGGAGACAAGGCACTTTCAAGGGCCCTATAATAAAAGCTTGCCCCTACGGATCACATATGATAAAGAGTCTGGTAAGGTAGAAATGTTGGCCTGAGGCTCTTTATTTATTTTTTTTTTTTTTAACATCTTTATTGAGGTATAATTGCTTTACAATAGTGTGTCAGCTTCTGCTTTATAACAAAGTGAATCAGCTATACATATACATATGCTCCCATGTGTCTTCCCTCTTGCGTCTCCCTCCCTCCCACTCTGAGGCTCTTTAAAATGTGAATTTCTCCTCAGAATCACAAATGAAAATTATTACTTCATATTCTAAATTGCTGTGAGGACTGAACTAGGTAGATGCCACATCTATCCCATCACACTATTTCAGAAGATGAAGTCATCATTTTGTTGTTAGCATGCAATTCAACATTGTTAAAAATTTGCAACATTATAACTCATGAAATTAAACAACTTTTTAAATAGATATCACATGTAAATCTTTATCCATATTTCTGATTTTTCATCAAAATAAAGATCCTAAAACAGGAATATAGTTCAAAGGATACTGATGCCAAGCTGAGACAACAGCTTGACTCTGGAATGATATAAACAAAATCTAAGTAAACCAGATTTTCTTCAGTGGGTAAGGCATGAAAACACAAGAAATTTTCAAAAATCAGACAATTAAATATTTAGTGAGTACGCACTCTATGCAACAGTATTTGTGCTGTGTTTTGCAAAAGTAATCCAGGGAATCTATAATCTCCTGCAGAGATACAGTTATTCAACATCCATTTATTTACTGGCTTGCCTACAAGTACCAGGCTTAGTGCAGGTGATAAACAAGAAGACAAAGAGGATTGAGATGTCTGCAAAAGTATCTTTTCCATAAACTGTTTTAGAGTTAAGGTGACATAAAATGCTCCAAGTTTCTTTTAGGACAAGATAGAGTACATATAAAATAATAAAACCCAAATGTGAAAAATCATACAAGTAAATAGGACATAATCTGAAGGCACTTTATTCTTTTCCTAAAATTACCATGAAAAATTAACAAAACAAAAAAGGTAGCCTACTGAATGGAAGAAGATATTTGCAAACAATGTATCCAATAAGAGGTTAATATCCAAAATATACAAAGAACTCACAGAACTCATACAACTGTGGAACAATAGTTAAAGTGTTTCTAATATAATATTAATTCTGTTAATATCATACTGGTATGATACTAACACTAATTAAAAATAATGGGTCATCACATTTTGAACAACTCTATGATACTACTATATCAAAATATGTATGTATGCATGTAGATAACGTAGAGGCATTAAGGCTGACAGTTTGCTCTATTTTTCACATTTTGTATCATTTTAATTTTTTAAAAACAAAGAGTGATTTCCCCATGTCTTTATCTTATTATTGACTAAAAATCTAAAAATAGACCTACAAGGGAAAAAAACTATTTCACTGTCATCTTCTTTAGATATATATGATTACAATGCTATTTACCTCAGAACATTTCCATCAGACTGAATGCTATACTTATGCCTATAATTTTTAGAATATTCATTATATATACAATATAATCTAAGAATCTAAATTATAAAGACATACCTTTGCGTAAGGGTTGTGGCATCATTAAGATCTGGATAAGCAAAAGGGATGTAACATCATGATAAAGAATTGGAACCTCAGGCTGTTGCTCCTCATTTCCCAGCCTAAAAGAAAAGTGCATACACTTTAGACAGTATTGTATCTTCCTTCTAATTCATTTTATATTTCACATATATGTCTATGGAACAGAAATCAACTTTCATAAGCAACTGAGAAATCTCAGAAGAAAAAGTTAGAGCCATATTTTTGGCCTAAAAATAAAACCTTTTAGGTTCACATATTTCCTTGACTCCGCCTAATATGAAAAAAATTACATAGAAAATTTATTAGGTCTTAGGATATATTAACTTATGATTAACTTTCTGATCTCTTAGATTACAGAAATCAAACAAAGCATTAAACGGAGCTTAAGAGAATTAGTTTCACTACAAATAGGGTGGCACTTAGGACACTTGCTATGACAAACTTCATACTAAAGAAGAAATATTCATGTTATAAAAAAACAATTCACAAATAAGTTACATTGAAAAGGCATGGTCAATATCTCTTGTTAAAAGTTGTTTCAACTTTATGACTAATATAAAATTCAAATAAAATCTTTTAACAGTTTCAAAGTTTCAAAGAAAAATAATAACCAAAGCAGAACTTAAAATACACTATAAAAGATAAAATAGTAAATCTAAGGAATGTATAGTACTATAAAACACATAGGATATATTATAAAGCAGCTCTTTTCACGCTAAAAGAATTTTTAAAACTCCTTTGGAAGCTTCAATTTTTGGTCATAGGTTTAATTTTTAATGTCAGAAAAAAGTTAATCTTAAGCTTCCAGAATTGGTTAAATTCTGAAGCTACACTTCAGACTAGACTTGGGATAAACAAGAATTGCTCAAATCTTTTATTAGGCTTCATCACTCAACAAATATACAGTGATTACTTAACTGTATGCCAGGCACTGGACACATATGTGAGTAAACCAACCTCTGCTGCTGTGAAGCTTAAATAACTGGCAGAGGGTGACAGCTCTTTGAATGGCTCTATTCTCTACAAATATCTCTTCAATATACTTGTCTTTCTCTCCAAAGGTAACCTTCCATTAATGCCATGAATCCTAGCATTTCTTGTCTCTTAAGTCTCTCTGGCATCTCTTCTTTACATGACCAAAGTTCTTAAAAAGAAAAAAATCGAGGGGACACCATTTCTTCACCTATTATTCAAATTCCCACAGAAATGGTTTTCCACTGATTACACGAGTGGTAGCTTTTGTACATCTGTAAATTAAATTGGGAGTAAATAAATAAATTAGGTGTATCGTTTAAAGAATTTTTAATGATGTGGGAATTTGGTTGGTGTTATTTTTAAAAAGCAGATTCTAAAACTGATACAATATGATTCAAACAGCTTTTTTTCCCATTTTTATTTATGTATTTATGTATGTATTTATTTACTACTGGAGTGTTAACTGCTTTACAATGCTGTGTTAGTTTCTGCTGTACAGTGAAGTGAATCAGCTCCATGTACACCCATATCCCCTCCCTCTTGGACCTCCCTCCCACCTCTCCCCCACATCCCACCCATCTAGGATGTCACAGAGCACTGAGGCGAGCTTCCTGTGCTTTACAGCATGTTCCACTAGCTATCTATTTTACACATGGCATTTCTGCGTGTGTGTGTGTATATATATACACACACACACAGAGAAAAAAAGAGACTGCAAAGAAATGTCTCTCATTTTTATGAGACATTATGTTTCATTTTTATGGTTCATGAGTTCATTAAATTGTAATAAACTATATATAGCAGGTAGGTTATGAGATTTTGGATTGTTTCATTTTCTTTCTCAACATTTTTGTACATTTTAAACATTGTACAATAACTACAATTTCATAATCAGGAAAAATTTACAAAAACAATAACCTGGAGCTTGTTGGCTACTAGATAATAAAAATCATCTCAGGACACAGGAATGGATCTTTCCTGGCACACAGTAAGCACATATTCTGAATGAATGAATGAATGAATGGATACACCCCACTGTAGAGAAGTCAACCACAGTTTCGGTGTTTTTTTAAAAATAAATTTATTTATTTATTTATTTTTGGCTGTGTGTTGGATCTTCATTGCTGCACACGGGCTTTCTCTAGGTGTGGCAAGCAGGGGCTACTTTGAAGTGTGCAGGCTTCTCACTGTGTTGGCTTCTCTTGTTGCAGAGCATGGGCTCTAGGCACGTGGGCTTCAGTAGCTGTGGCTCACGGGCTCTAGAGCGCAGGCTCAGTAGTTGTGGCGCATGGGCTTAGCTGCTCTGCGGCATGTGGGATTGTCCTGGACCAGGGCTCAAACCCGTGTCCCCTGCATTCTTTTTTTTTTTTTTGGCGGTATGCGGGCCTCTCACTGTTGTGGCCTCTCCTGTTGCGGAGCACAGGCTCCGGACACACAGGCTCAGCGGCCATGGCTCACGGGCCCAGCCGCTCCACGGCATGTGGGATCTTCCCGGACCGGGGCACGAACCCGTGTCCCCTGCATCAGCAGGCGGACTCTCAACCACTGCGCCACCAGGGAAGCCCCCCCTGCATTCTTAACCACTGTGTCACCAGGGAAGTCCCAACCACAGTTTTTTAATGTGGGGTTTAATATCATCATTGTGATAAGTATCTGTTAAATGCTTAATATTTTAAAATACATAATTATCTCTATCTCAAAGTTTTTAGGTAATCTTTAAAATCCAGATTATAAAAACTGTACACTACTATTAATTCCATGGATAATACGGGGAAATGGGTGGGTTAGACTTAATAGGCCTAATTTTCCCATTTTTTTTTAAACCAAAGTGACTATCAACACAGTGAAATTTAAAGAAAATAAGGAAATAATTTTCATGAGGATTAGACAAAAGTGTATATGAGAAACCTATATCATTAGACATAGAATTTTATGTTGTAAAAGGATTAAAAGTGAGAATACAGAAAAAGATATTTCCATTTTTAAAACTCTTATACAGAAATGAAACACAGATGACATAATCAACTGTAATATTACAAGTTAGCGAACTAATGAACCATAAAAATGAGAGCAAATAAGAAGGGGAAAAAAATCAACCAGATTTTCCAGAAATTCCTCAGATCTCTCCAAATCTTTCTGATTCTAAAGCCTAAGTTTTTAGCTATTACTCTATGCTTCCTTAGGTTTTGGATTCAGATCAGCTCTACTCCTTCACAGCTGTGTGCCCCTAAAGAACATGTTAATTAACTTTTCTAAGCCTCATGTTCCTCGTATGTAAAAATTGAGACAACAATGGTACCTAGTTTATACAGTTATGGTGATGATTAAATGAGATTATATATGCAAAGCACAAAAATGTGTAGCATGATGTAAACACTGGATAACTGTTCGCAGCATTTAGTACTATCCTACTAATCCTAGGGCTATAAAAGAACACAACCCAGCAATCAGTAATATGGAAAGCAGAGTACCTCTGTCTGGTCTTTAAAACTTCTAATTCACCAATACTACACTTAAGAAACCTCTTGTTTGCTGAGTATCCTTAGACTCAGAGTTAGGCATTCTAATACTTCATCTGCACACCATCCCTGTCCTTGAGTATGCAAGTCTAGCCAGGAAAGAAAATTACTAGCTACTATCGAGAAAAGTGATTTATTTTCCTTAGCCAGAACATACAAAATACTCACAGCTTACTAATTTTGTCTACAAACACAAACACACACACATACAATTTTTTTTTTTCTGAGAAGTAGCGGTATTTATTCATAGCCTCAAAGTATACCCCCACCAGATAATTAGTAATTACAAAGGATGAAATAATAACTTTACGGTGGAAAAACTTGGCAGATACCACATTAGCCAAATGATCAGAGTTATTAACATTAATAAGAAGACAAATCAATAGCATGTGCCTCCTGATGTGACACACGAAAAAGAACACAATATTACTTATGCGATATTTCTGCCAAAAGTTGATCACCTGAATCTAACCACAAGGAAATATTGGACAAAAATAAACTGAGGGGTTCTACAAAATAATTGGCCTGAGCTCTTAAAAAAAAAGTCAATGTCATGGAATACAAAGTCAGGAAAGATTTCACACTGAAGGAAATTAAAGAGACATGACACTAAACACAAACACGATCTTGAATTTTCTTTGCACTGCATTTGCATTTCCCAGGATATTACTGAAATAACTGGCAAAATCCGAATAGGTTCTGCATGAGGTAGGAGTCAATATTAATTATTTCTCATATAAATATCCAACTAACCCAGCTCCATTCACTATAAAGACTGTGCTTCCCCAACTGCTCCACAGTTCCATCTATGCTATAAATCCAATATCCACATATGTATGGATCTGGTTTGTTTTGTTTTATTTTAACAAGCAAATACAAATTTATTTCTCATCTCCCCTTGATTATACAAGTGGTAGCATAAAGTACAGATTTAGTGCTCCTGAATTTGTTTTTCTTTTAATATTGTATCTGAATGGAGCTCTTTCCATATCAGTAAGCAAAGCACTTTCTCAACTTTTCTTCCATCTCTCTCTCTCTCTCTCTCCTCTCTCTTCGCATACATGTCTTAATTTACTTATGTAGGGAAGGCAAAGCAGTAGGATATTTGATCACTATATGGCAAAAAATAAGACTGAATCTCTTCCTTATACCATACATTTTGAAACACTCCAAATAGATTAGAGTTCTAACTGTAAAAACTGAAGCCACAGAAATAGAAGAATCATATATCTGATAAAAGGTTAATATCCAAACTACATAAAGAACTCATACAACTCAATAGCAAAAAACAATCCAATTAAAAAATGGGCAGAGAATCTGAGTAGATACTTTACTAAAGACATACAGATGATGACCAAGTGCATGAAAAGGTGCTCAACATCACTAATCACCAGGGAAATGCAAATCAAAACAACGAGATACCACCTCACACCTGTCAGAATGGCTATCATCGAAATGAAAACAAACAAGTGCTGGTAAGGATGGGGAGAAAAGGAAAGAAACCCTGGTGCACTGCTGGTGGGATTGTAAATTGGTGAAGGCACTATGAAAAACAATATGGAGGTTCCTCAAAAAATTAAAAAAACAGAACTACTGTATGATCTATCAATTCCACTTCTGGGTGTTTATCTGAAGGAAAGGAGAACACTAACTCAGAAAGATACACGCACCCCCATGTTCACTGCAGCATTATTTACAATAGCCAAGACATGGAAACAACTTAAATGTCCATTAATGAGTGAATGGATAAAGAAATTGTGGCATATATATACCATGGAATATTATTCAGCCATAAAAAAGGAAATCCTGCCATTGGTGACAACATGGATGAACGCTGAGGGCGTTATGTTAAGTGAAGTAAGTCAGACAGAGAAAAACAAATACCATAAGATCTCACTTATATGTGGAATCTTAGAAACAAACAAAGAAACTCCTCATAGATACAAAAAACAGACTGGTGATTGCATAGACAGGGGTGGGGGATGGAGGATGGGGATGGGTGAAGATGTTCAAAAGGTACAAACTTCCAGTTATGTAATGTACATATAGGGATGTGATGAGCAGCATGGTGACTATAGTTAGTAACACTGTATTGTATATCTGAAAGTTGCTAAGAGAGTAAATCTTAAAAGTTCTCATCACAAGAAAAAATAAATGAATCAATCCTTTTATAACCAGAAAAAGACCTGAGTCAAAATGCATCAAGTTCCAGAATTAATTAAAAAAAAAAGATTAATAAATATGACTACATTAAAAATAAAATTTTGCATGGCAAAAAAAATCATACACACACAAAAAAGACATTAGACAATCTGGTGAAATATATTTGTAACTTATCACACAAAGGACTAATATCCACAATCCATAAACATATTTTTTAAATGAAGAAGAAAAAGACCAACAACTAGATTTAGGGAGTTCACAAAAAGAAATGCAAATGGACAGAAATGAAAGACATATATCTCTGAATTTACTTTATAATATAATATTTACTTTGGAAAAAATACGTTTTACATAATTAAAATTTAAAAATCAAGGTAAAAAAGGCAATCTTTTCAGAGTTAATAACATTCCATAGTTTGTTTTATTATTATTAAACAAAAATAGAATTATAACAATGATTTTGAAAATTTTGCTTTATTAATATATCTTTTTTTTGCCTTTTAAAAAACTTTTAATTTTATATTGGAGTATAGTTCAATGTTGTGTTAGTTTCAGGTGTACAGCAAAGTGATTCAGTTATACATATATCTATTCTTTTTCAGATTCTTTTCCCATATAGGTTATTACAGAATACTGAGTAGAGTTCCCTGTGCTATACAGTAGGTCCTTGTTGATTATCTATTTTATATACAGTAATGTGTATATGTTAATCCCAAACTTCTAATTTATCCTCCCCCCCTTTTTAAATGTATCTTATTGATCTTTCCAGCATATACAAACCTACATTCTATCCTACAGCTGGGCACTATTGCTTTAAATATTGAGGAGGAAAAAAGAAAACAATAAATCTATAAAATATATAGATAAATAAAATAAAATATATAGATAAATTAAAACTATAAATCAAGCTGATAGCATAACCACACAAGAAAAAGTTACTTCAAATGACTTAGAAATTAGTATTTTGTCTGTACATCCCTAGTGGTATATATTCTAAGGACAAAAAGAAATTATAATTAGTACTAGTATTGGTATTTAAAAAAAAGAATTGTAGTTATACTGTAGGTTATGCAAATAGTAATGCTGTCATTAATATCACTAGGAACCAAGATTTCCAGAATAAGAGAAAAAAGATGTAAATAACAAAAAAGTTAAGAAACAAAATATAACCTTACAATCTTACGTGTAAATTCCAAACACCAGTAAGAACTCAAGATCTTTCTCCTTAAAAAAATATTTCCTAATCCTGTCCACTGGAATGGCCTATAAGCAATAATAGCACAGTAGCTATGGATACCCCTTAGCACCCAGATTGTGATGTCTAAATACCACTTCCCATTAAAAGGAACTACATGGAGAAATGGCTGATTCCAGGTACAGAGTGGAAAATGTACAAAATAAACCCAGGTCAACTTACTGTGTCAGAAAGCAAAGGCATTATCAAAGACTACTTTGATCATGTTGAAGTACAATAGCCAACCTAAAGGGATTCTCACTAACCTAAAAGGAAGCAACTTGCATTGAAAAGAATGTCTGAAATGGGGCTTCGCTGGTGGCACAGTGGTTAAGAATCTGCCTGCCAATGCAGGGGACACGGGTTCGAGCCCTGGTCCGGGAAGATCCCACACTTAGTTGCTCCACACTTAGTTGTGGTGGAGCAACTAAGCCTGTGTGCCACAACTACTGAGCCTGCACTCTAGAGCCCATGAGCCACAACTACCGAGCCCACACACCACAGCTACTAAAGCCCGCGTGCCCTAGAGCCCATGCTTCGCAACAAGAGGAGCCACCGCGATGAGAAGCCTGTGCACTGCAACAAAGAGTAGCCCCTGCTCACCACAACTAGAGAAAGCCCGCGCACAGCAACGAAGACCCAACGCAGCCAAAAATAAAGAAAAAGAAAAAAAATTTTAAAAAAAGAATGTCTGAAATGGAGTGAAACGCATCAAGTATATAAAAATCCATGAGCTCATAATAACCACAACTTATCGGTCACCACTGGAAGTTGCTAGGGTATCAACTCATTTCTTTGAAGATTTATAAATAGGGAAGAATTAAGCATTCATCTTGCCAAACTATGTTTCAGGGTAACTAAACAGCTGATACTGGGAAAGTTTTTCTTTATAAAAACAACCTAGCTAATAAATCATAAGGAAAATTTTTGTGGTTTTTTAAAATCACTATTTCTCAGTACCTAATGAAATACTGGATTTAGGCAAGAATAATCACAGGTTTCAAAAATCATTAGGTGAAAGGCTATGGGGGAACTTTACAATGACGGGATCAGTCTACGGTTACCTGAACCCACTGATCAATTCTGACATAAAAAGAAAGACTACCAGCCATTTTGTGCCTCTATCTGAATGTTTTGTCTGCATAAAAACCAATGACATTCTTTAAAAGACTTTCTCACTTAGTAGGAATTTTTAGGCAATTTGTACAGAAAGTATAATAGTAAACTGTTTTCAATTTTTATTTCTGAGTTTCATAAGGAAAATTCACATATTTATAAAGAACTTCAATCCTATTTTTATACTTAACTATTTTTCAAAAACAGTTTTAGTTGATTTTAATCTTTCAATAATACTTACTGTGAATTCATCTCTTCTAGTAACTGTGTGAGCTTTCTCCAAGGATTATACTCAGAATCAATGCTGTAAAGCCGCATGTGCAAGGCTAATACATGGAACAGTTGATCTAAAAAAATTGAAGAAAAGGTAATTAGAAGGTTCACAAAATTTGTCCAGATCAATATTCAGGCAAAATTTCTAGCTAATTTATAAGGAAATGTTTCTTATCCTTATAATTATAATTCACCAAGTTTAAGTACCAACTACTTCATGCTCTCTTTTAAGGTAAACTCTGAAATATATATCCAAATAAATTGTACTAGAATTTGGACTGTCCTTACGCTCAATCTTAATACAGGAATGGTTTGTTTTCTTCTCCTGTCAGAGACCTACTTTTCCTTGGCTTTATGCTTCAGGCTTGGTAACTTGTACTTCTCACTATTGTGATCTCCTAACCAAAATTCACTATTATCTTCAATACCCTACTCTGAGTAATATGGACAATAACTTCCATATAAACCACTGTTAGGTGAATATCTTTCTTTACCTAATATTTTCTCCTAAATATTCATTAGATTTAATTGTGACTTCATCATCTTTTGATTCAACATGAAGAAAAAATAATGGGAATAAGATTATTTAAGAGGATTATTCTGGCTATTTTCATTTCTTCTACCTAAACCATGACAATAATCTACCAGTCTTAGCTTTCAACAAAATTCTGCTATGACATTTAGAAAGAAAATTTTGTTTAAAATTTTTTAATTATTTGGGGAAAAAAATCCTAAATTTTGCTTTCATATCACATGTGCATTTTCTGGTATAAATGACAAGGATCGGACTAAATTATTCTGCCACTAATTCTCAAAATATTTTAATTAAAATGAATCAAAATTCACTTTCTAGAATGTTAGATAATACCTTTTTTGACATGTGATTAAAACTAATTCTTAAAACCAGAAAGAAAAAAGCCAAATGACACAAACATATTGTTGTCACTCTCTAAATTAAAATATTCAAAACTAAACAATGTTTTGTTTCTCTGAGCAACTGACTTAGAAATTAACTATACTTTAGAATAACCTGAGATCCATCACTATGAGGAGGAGGAGTAATATTAGTGGTGGGAGTAGTTTGGGGAAGTTATTTGTAAGACATGAGAGCTATAAGATGAACAAAATAAATGTTCCACTCTGTGGGGCAGGGTAGAGGAAATGGGACTAACGCTCTGTACCTACAACTGTTTCAATCTGGTGTCTCTATAACAAACAGGAGAATCTAAATACCTGATCCTGCTTCACCTTCTGTCTATAAGTCAATGTATAGTCTAAATCCTCTTAAAATTTCTTCATCCTATTAATGGTTAACACTAGCTGAGTATTTATTAGTGCCAAGCACTGCTTAATAATCACTTTATATGGATTATCTCAATTTATTTTCACAAAAATTCTACCAGGTAGGTAATACTGTTATCCCCAGTTTTGAGACAAGTTTCCCAAATTTTCAGTTTTTCTAGTAATCTGGTTCCATTGGTAACACTAAGAACAAGAGACATTTTTAGCAGAGAAATAACATGATGAAAAATATATTGGTCATTTTAATTTTATTTCAATTCAATTACACATAAGAGACTTTTTTTATGAAGTATATAATTTATAACTTTTAAAAAAGTGTCTAAAACCTAAAAGTATTTTAAAAAAAATAAATTCCTCTAGCAGAAAATATTAAGATTAATGCAAGTTGAGAAGTTTTGCATTCTTCGTATATAGGTTTTAAGTGAATCAAAGGGCTCTCTTTAATATCTCCTTTCAAGATGGTCAATTAACTTGAAGTTTTGATTTAATCAAAAGCATAGTCATTGCAATTTTACTAACCTGTTTTGCACTGAAACCATGGCCAGCATAAAAGTAATGTTATAATCTGCCTACTTTCGAAGGCTTTACCATAATTAAAGAAATACAAATGCTGAAGAAAACTTTTTTATCTTCTTATATTCCCTCATTCTACACATAAGAAAATAGGTCCAGAGAAAGGAAGTACCTTGCCAGGTCACCCTAATATTTACTGGAAAAGCTAAGAACAGAATTCAAGATTTCCTACTTGTTAGTTATTTCTACCACTCCAGTTCTCCTTGGGGTTTTTATGATGAAAAGAAAAGTATAAAATTCCTTTTGTAACACACACACCCCTTTCCATTCCTATGAAAAGCTGAGATTGTAACCCTGCAGCATCTTCTAAAGCTATAAATACAATAAATAACAAGAGTCTTTGGTATTGGTTTTAACTAGAACTGAAGGATGATAACATATCTAATGAGGTACATCCACCTTTCAAAAACGATGCTGGAAACTGCAGATAACTTCAACAGGAAAAAGAATAGGCCAAATAACAATCAATACTTTTCACTATGTTTATATAATTCACTGTGTTTTAAAAATTTAGTCTGAGACCTATCAGTAAGAATGAACTCTAATATTTATTTAGCAACAAAAATATCTTTGAGGGAATTCCCTGGTGGTCCAGTAGTTAGGACACTGCGCTCTCACTGCCAAGGGCCCGGGTTTGATCCCTGGTTGGGGAACCAAGATCCTGCAAGACGCGTGGGATGGTCAAAAAAATAAAAAATGATAATAATAAAATAAATACCATTCTCTAATAAAGGAATCAGGGCTTTAAAAAAAATCTTGTATACTAAACACATACTGACAGTAGCAGACATAGGATGAAGAGAACCTTTGATCATATCAAAAAGTTAAAGACTAAAAAATAATAGAAAAATGTATTAAACACCAACTATGTTCATGACATTTTAAAAGCTGAAAAGCAATTATACCAAGAAAGCACATTATTAAAATTCTGAATAATAACAGCAAAAGGAATAGATAACTTTTTTTCGAATGACACATTTTAAAGTTCTAAAGTTTAGACCTACATTTATAAAAGGGTTTAGAAATGAGAAACACCATTAACTTATAGGTGTGCTGTGATTTCAATAAACAGGCACCACTGCCTAGCAGGACCCAGGAAGTCCTGGATTTGAATCCAAGCTCTGTACTAGCCATGTGTCCTTGGGCAAATTACCTTAGTTTTATTATCTGCAAAACGGGGATAATACCAACTTTCTGGGCTGTTTTAAGTGATAGTAGTTATGGTAATAGCATACATCTGTAGTATGTAGACAGTGTGTTTATATACATGTATATACATATATGGTTTCTAAGGATAAATTCCAAATAATAAATTTAATATTTATAAATGAGATAATACAGCTAAATTAGAGATTATGACTACATTAGACACATTAGGTCTCCACATAAAACTACCACTCTATACAAAATATTAACATATATTTTTAACCTCTTCTCTCTCCTCCCCTGAACTTTTGGTACCACTCTTCCTTGGTTCTCCCTCAGCTTCTTCTCAATTACTTGTAAGTGTTCTTCTTCCTCTACTGAACTCTAAAAGGTGGCATTCTCCATAAGAAAGGAAAAGGGATCCCTTTGAGCCCTCTTTCCCTCTCATTCTGCACACGCTACTTCACATAAGCTCAACTTCCACTTCTACCTGTAAGTTTACAATTCACAAATTTTTCTAGCACTTCAGATGTTTGACAGGCACCACAAAGATCAATATATCCAAAACTAAATTGATTATATAGCCCAGCCTAGCTCCAATATTCATTTCCTCTTATAATTCCATCTGAGTGAATGACATCACTGCCCATGCAAACATCCAAGGAAAAACTTGGGAGTCATCTCCCACATTCTTGCCCTCCATAGCCAGTTGGTTACCAATCCTATTGGTTCTGCCTCCTATGACCCCTCTTCTACTCTACTCCACCCCTACATCATTTCTCAATTAGATTACTCAACAATGTCCTCATTCAGTTCTATGTCTTTTGTTTCACCCCCTTCCAATTCCTGTAAACAATAAATCTATTCATATTATCTCATAAATGGTTGGTGAACCACTGAAAGAACAGGCATAGAAAGTGCTTCATGAGATAACCCCTATCTTCTTTTTCTGGTTTATTACTTAACCTTCTTTCCTCCCTTTACTTTATTTAGCAACTATTCACTCATGTGTCATATTGTCTCACTCTGCCTTTGCAAGATGTTCTCTCAGCCTAGAATAGCATCTTGTTGTTCTCCAGGCAAACCTGATTCATCTTTCAAGAGCCAGTTCAAGTGCTCCTCTGTAAATTTTTCTCTAATACCGCACCTGAGACAGATGTGATCATCCCTTGCTTTACACATTCTCTACACTTGAGTTACCTTTATTTTAGCACTTCTAATACAGCCCTGCAATTATTTTTCACATTTTCCTCTCCTATGAGATGGTGAAATCTCTCTGAAAAAGACAACTGTTTCTTTTCCTCTTTGTAATTCCCAGGCTAGCACAGTGCTTGACATTTAATAGGATTTTTTTTAAGCATGCTGAATACTGTATGAATATGTCAACAATCCTAGTTTTTTAAATCATATAATATAAGCCTAAAATTCATGATGGATTTATATTCTTCCTTTTCTGCTGTAATGACATATTGGCTTAGTAACCAAGAAAGAGGCCAATTAACTAGCCCTAATTTCACTGCCCCAAAGACAGTGACCTCTCAACTCTAACTACTAAAGGAGTGCTTGACTTACTTGCTCCCACTATCTTCTTCCCCATGTTGGTTGCCGTGACAAGTCATCTGGGACAATGAACTCTATTTTCTGCAATACCTAATCAAATTCTTTACAGCTGGGACAAGTCTAAGGTATTATAATGTACTTAATCACAAGAGAAACATATCATTACTAAAACAGAAAACACCATTGAAAGACTGATTTGTCGTTGAAAAAAACCAAAGATTTAAATATAAGAACTCTCAGCTGGAACAAAAAGGTAAGATTTAGCAACCTCTTCTACCTGTATCAATATTAAAGTAAGACTATTATACCAAAAAAATCTATAAAATAAAAACATAACTCCAACTTCATTGTAAAATTAAGAGTTTTACACGTATGGCTATGAATACCATACACACACACGAAACACCGTTATGCCAATTTTTATGACTTGGGGAGTATCCACTTAAGGAAATTGAACACAAAGTTGTTACATATGTTTTTGTTATATGTTTTTCATAACATATTTTTCAAAAATGCTTTTGAAACAGATGTTTACTGAGCTCAGTACCAGGTTGGAAATTCTGCATCTCTGTCAGTCATTTCTAAACATGTAAGAGTTCTAAACAGGCAGATTATTCCTTAGTATAACACTCATACTGGTTATTAAGACAGAAATACATATTAAAGGAAAGACTTATCCTAAAGACTTTTATAAACTGGTTCTGTCTAAAATTGTACCACTGTTAAAATTTACCTAAGGTAAACTTAACTGGGTCTGCATTTCCAGATCATTCAAAATTTTAGTTCTATCAGTGCAGTTATCACTGATTAAATACTTGTCAATGAAAAAAATTTCAACTAGCCAAATGACTCTCTAAATTACCATGAAAAAACATTTTCAATTTCTCTATAACTTATTAACAATCAAAGTAAGGAAATGGTTCTGACCCATTTATCCTAGGGTTAATATAATTGGTGTGGATATACACCTCTCACAGCAGAGTCAGCTTCCCCGGTTCCTCTACACAGTCCTGAGAAATTACCTGTGGAAAGATGGAGGGAACTCCCAAGTGAGAACCTGAAAACTTTTTTCAGCTCCTGCTGGAAAAAGGAGCTGCCCTGCCCTAAGCCAAGCAAGATCTCAGGACCCCTACGCCCTGACAGTGGAAATTATTATCTGTGGAACTTAGTTCCTAGAATAACCACACCATTAACACAGGAAGGCCTAGCTACCTGGGCCACAGGACCTGCAGAAAAACTTTAAAGAATAGCTGAAGCCACTCTTCTTAGCTCAAAATCTTAAACCACACCTCTAACCCAGGCCACCCCAAATTAACAGTGTATTTTGTTCCCAATAAATAAGCTATATCAGTCTTCAGGAATAAATCCCATTCTGTCCTTCTAACCCCATCTTTTAACAGGTCAAACTTAAGGTTTGTTAAGCGCCTTTTTCAAAAAAAGACTAGGCTGAAAATAAACTTTTATCTTGCTTCTGGTCTCCTCACCCACCCCCAATTTGATGATGGTAGTATTGAAGTAGTAGAAACAGTAATGTTGAGATTTACAGTCTATGAAGACTTGAACATACATTGTAAAACTGAGTTCTTACAACAATCCTCTGGTTGGATACTATGAAAAACAGAATCCATGAGATTAAATAAGCTTGCCATTAAACTATCTGCCCACTCATGAAGAGTTGAGTCTGAAGGCAATTTCTACATTTTTATATTAATTTATGTACTTTGACCACTATAATAATTAGTGGCCAAATTTTCTTCTTGTTATGGGGTAACAAAAAGAATAGAACAAAAGTTGTGATCCAACCTATTTGTAGAATTCATAGTTTTTTAAATCTGAAAAGACCTTACTAAGCCATGGATATCAGAATTTTACCACTGTTAAAGAATAAGATTAGACTACTTAATAGCAATTTTGTGATATTAAACAGTATCTTGATGAAGCCTTACTGCAGGGTGAAATTTTAACATCAAAATAATTTTCTCTAACTCTGAATTCTCCAAAAATTCATTCTTTGAGCAACTAAAACTACTTTGAGCTGCATGCTGCATGCACACATCTAAGCTGGATTGCTTTCTATGAATAACAAACACAGGGGGCAGTTTTCCACTGTGTGCATCATTTCTTGAAAAGATCATATATCATGTCAAAATTAAGTTAAAGCACCTCAAATGAAAATGTCAAAGCAAGGGTTTGCCTCAACCTTTCTTGACTAAAGTTTAATTTTTATCTCAATAAAATCATGAAATCCATTTGTGATATGAACTTTGGCTCCTTAGTTAAACTACAGTAATAAGCAGAAAGCTCAGACTCAAAGATATAGAAAGATGTTGATCTAACTAAAGATAAGTTTTTAAAAATTATCCTCCAATATTAATAATTTATCAATGACACCTCTTCCTCCCACCCCCACCCCAGCCACTGGTTTCAACAATTTCTGCTTGAGAAATACACTAAGAATATCATGGCAAAAAGTGCTGAAAGCCTGTGAACTTCACTGGCATCTATGGCATTCCATGTCTATTTTCAAATCACTTGAATGAAGAAACTGAGTAACTTTAATAAAACATTCTTAATAAAAAGTTATGCCTTCAATTTTTGCATCTGCTTTGTCCTACATATGTTGCTAACCAAGTTGGTGGTACTTATCAGTACATATACCAATTTGTAACAAAAACTCCAAATTCACTCATCTTTCAAAACCCTGTTCAAATGCCATGTCCGCCAAAAGCTTCACTGATTTTACAAGCTAGATATGATCCCAAACCTCCAAATTTTCTAGAACTTTATCCATACCCCACTTTAGAACTTAACACTTTCTATCTTACAATAAATTATCTAGAATCAGTCTTATCTGCTGAATACAAGGTCCTTAATGCCTGACCTTCCAGCGAATAAAGAAGAGGTCTACAGCTCGGACCTAGGAATCAGGAGCAGAGCTGCATGTGCAAGCTGATGAGATGGCTCACGCCAGGGGCAAGGGGGAACCAGCCAGCAAACTGGTGAAAAATAAAGGAGAACCAACTGGTATCCAAGGAAGAAGGAATGAGGACTTGAGAAAATGTCTGAAGGAGTGGCCCAAAACAAAAATAGAATTCACAGTGAAAGGCTGGCAAAAGAGAATAGGCAAGATAACAGGAAGGATAGCATGGGAGATCCTGGAAATATTCCAAGGCAATAGTGTGCAGTAGGATATCCTTGACTAAGCCCAGGGGTGAAAGTTTTTAAAGGTTCTGCATCTTTTGGGACACTTAAGGGCAAGAGATATGTCTTACATAACTGAATTTAATGTCACAGAACTGGGTTCAATTGCAAGCTTTGACATTTTCCAACTATATGACTTGGCAATGCAATCACTCTGAACTCCAGCTTCCTTTTCTAAGAAAAAGAGATAACACCTATTTAACATGGTCATTCTAAAGACTAAATAATTTATGTGAAAGTACTTTATAAACTTTAAAACTACAAACGTAAGGTATTATTAAAATACCATAGTATGCTGCTATGTGAATCAATTTTGCTCATTTTTACTGTGGAAAATTTCCCAGACATATATTTAGGAATGAACTTTTACTCTGATTGGATACTGGTCGGTTTATCTCAATACTTCAAAAATTTGTTTGAATATGGAAGTGCTGAATGGCATTATTCCACGACAATTTGATTTCTCAGTATAAATTTGGCCAGTAATATTTTCTGCTTTTATTGTTGTTAATAGGTCAATCTTGTGCCCTGCCCCACCCCCACTGTGTGTGTGTGTGTGTGTGTGTGTGTGTGTGTGTGTCCATCCATAATTATCTATCTGGCATTACGCAAGCCATTCAAGACAAAATTTATTAAATTTTTTCTCAACTAAACTTCAATTTCATCAGGAATTTGTGATGGAACATTACTCCAGAAGTGTAACTTCCATTATCATTCGCTTAATTAGTGGAGCATTTTCTCATTCTCTTTCACCAAAATATTATGAAAAAGAGAAAAGACATTTTTAAAATGATATATTTAAGAGGCTGTAGAAAGTAATGAATGGGAAAAGGAAAATACTGACTTATGAATAGGCTCTAGAGAAAAAGAGAAATTTTTGTTTACTAATACCATTAGAGTTCTACTGGAAAATGAAAAAAATGAGATATTTGATCTAAGATTCTATGAAACACCTTCAATATGCTCTTGCATTAAACTTAAATTAGGTCTGAGTTAGGCTTGAGTAAATAACAAATACATTAAGTTTATACACTTGCAAAATAGTGGGATTTCATAGAATATATAACATTCTGCATACATGATTTATAGAGCTCTTTTATAAATAATTAGGATAAATAATGTGTAAGTAACTGAACAATACAGCATATGAAAACTAAAATCAAAAAAATAATGTACAACCTAAATATATAAAATTTTTTATTTGTCAATCATACCTCAATAAAGCTGGGGGAAAAAAGAACTAACATAACTGATAAGGAAAAAAAGAAAATGAAAAACAGTATTAACTTATATTTAGGATAAGCTTCATTACAATCTCTTCTATACTGGCACATTGAAACCTCTTATTCACTAAAGGGGAAAATAAACAGAAACAAAAGTCTGGAAGTAACTATCAATTTAATAACTTAAATTAAAATTGAGGGTGATAACTGAAGTGGCTGCTGCTAGACTTTTATTACTATTTTTAGCATTCTGGTTAAGTTCATCATTTACAAGCCTCTGTATAAATTTAAATTTACCTTAGAGGGAGGAAAAAGTAGCTTTCTAGCATAAAATTAAAATTCCTTTACTAAACACTTTCTAACATAACACTTTCTGGAATATTATCAGCCAATGCCAAACAACAAATTAACAAGAAAGAATAATTTATCTAAGTGAAATTATAGTTTCTGCCAATTCAAACAGACTACAAGCTAAAACTCCTATTTATCAACAACTTCTATAAAACATACTATATCACTGGGTACAAATAGGGTTTAAGTACATACATCAAGGGGTCAGTAAATACTGAATACTCAGTAAAAAATTAATTCCAAAACCTTAAATTTCCAAGAACAAAGTGATAACACAAAATAAAATATCAAAATCTAGTACAACTAGTAAGAATTTTAAAAGTAACTTGGTTAAAGTTTCACATAAGTTCGTATCTTTATGTTAGAAATTTCAAGGTGTTTTTGATCAGTCCTTTGCTCTGAAATCATTCCAAAATTACATATATATCTTCTTAAAATAACACATATTTTTGAAAAACTAATATATATTGATAATTTTAAATAATTACTAATATTTTTAGCATTTAAGAAAATATATTCATTTTTCAAAAAATACATTATGTTTTAAACAATTTTTATTTCCCATATCAATCACATTAGGAAATATTTTAACTCCATTAATTTGGGACCAATAATTAACTGTACATGACATTAAATAATATTACCCCTAGTAGTCACATTAATTCTCTAAACAATGACTACACAGTGATAGCATCAAAACCATGCTCATGAAAAATCTACTTTAAGTTCCAAATGATACTTCTCAGAAATATACTCTTACAAAAAGTACTGAAGAATCATGCTCAGTTTACAATATAAAGCATATTCGTAAATAAAAGTAAACATCTACAATTTTAATACATTTGTGCACATCAAAATACAGTACAAATGCCTTCACTGATTAATAGCAGCTATTTATATAGAAATCTGTAGGTGACATGAATTGTCTTTATAAAAATTTTCTTAAGTCCAGACAACATAAAAATTCTTTAAAAGAATTTAAGTTTGAGAAAAATTTTTTATCATTGAGAATAATATACTGTTTTAATTTTGAACCAACGTAATTCTTATTAATTACTATGACATTTATTTACTGACTAATCATAGTATAGAAAGAGCTAAATGTTCATGATTCTTCTAAAATTAACCATTTAAAGCATATAATCACTATTAAAATTGATTATACAAAACATAAAAAGAATTCGAAAATACAACAAAAGACCACTTTGCCTATATATGCTTTCAAAATGAAATAATCAGAAATTTTTTAAAATTTAGCACTGCTTAAGACTTACTTAAACAAGACCTTTTACCAGCTGTGCTTGCACCACCTGAACATAAATTCCCTCCTCGATGAATTAATTCAAGTTCCAAATTGGTTCTGTAAGCAAAGCATTAAAAAATATCTCAGTCATTAGATTGAAGTAATACTTTTTGTTTTATTGATATGTCTGAATAAACCTAAAGTTCTTCAACTTTATTATTTGAAAAATTATAGTTTATGCAATATCAGTAATAATCATATTTTATCTGATATATAGAAAGTTAAAAGGGGAACAGTTTATCTATCCTTACTTATATGTTCATATTTATACCTGCAAAACTGCACACGTCACAGTGTAATTGTTGCAAAATCCTAGATGTTGGCAAATACTAAAAACTAGGCCTTAAGGAAAAAAACTGCAACACATTTCAAAAACCCGCATATGAATCTGATGAAAGAATCTGTACTCTGGCAGCCACTGATTAGATGGTTACTGGCATATAACACACAAGGGCATACCAATTTTTCTATCAGAGAAATGGTTATCACTCACTGGAGCTTAGATGGCATCTAGAAACCAATATTAAGAAACAAAATCACTAACATCAAAGTGGCTATAAACAACACATATAATTAAACAGCAGTCTCCTTTATAGACTTCTAAAATTACAGTTTTATTAAAATACATTGTATAACTATTAACACTGCTAAACAACAATATTGTTCATATAGATTTGAAATTATATTTAGCGATTATTACTTTACAGAGTAGCAATAATTAGTAAATTGACATTTCAAAAATCAAATTGATGCAGAATCTAAAGATTTACTCAAAAGCAGTAACAGTAAAATAGCCAATCAAGTTTGACAAAATAATAAATGAAAATTGAGTGTGTGTATTTTTATTTCAACAGTATTAATAAACTTAAACACACCTTTATTTGCCACAACTAAAACTGAATAAACTAGTTTATATCCAAGATATGTATATATGACACTAATAGTGAGATATCCCCCATCTTAAAAATAAATAAATAAAAGGCAACATTTCAAGCTTACACTTTGCAAGTGAATTCAGGAAAGAATAGAACCCTATTTTATTTAAAACAAAACATTTTGAGCTGGTTTTGCTTGTATTTTGAACACAGAATGTTTTGAAATGTTATTTTCATATATTTACTTATAAATGCAAACTGTTAAAAATATTAATATTTCTAAATCTGTATATTTGCCACCCATTTCTAAAGGAATGCTTTAATCCTCTCTACTCAGGAGGGAGAAAAAGCAATTTAACATTGATAATGTTCCTGCTCAGAGCTCCATCTGGTTGCTGCTGATAAGGGCATCTGTGTGACAAGGGAATTTTCCACCCTTCAGGTGATTTGCATTGCTCACTGAACTTCTAAAAACCTACCAGCAAGGAAGCAGGGACAAGGATTTCATATTAGTGGACAGAAAGCGAGCGGAGACCAGCATGTGTTCCTTCATCAAGGGAATATAAATGAGATCAATACATTTTGTTTTCACAAATCTTCTGTTGCCTAATCTGTAGAAAAAAATTAATGGCTATATTCTCTTATAAAAACTAAGATTTCCTAGATAGTACTTTTAAAAGAGCTAACCAGAAACGCGAATAATTCTTACAAATGAACGTCAGAACCAGAATGTCAACTTTTATTTCAGCATAATTTGCAAAAATATTCATTAAAATATAAATACAATAACAAGTCTATTTATTTAATCATCAAATAAGATACTTTAAAGGATGATAAACATGTTACCAGAAATTTGATTTTAAAGAATACTTGAAAGAAAACTACCAAATGTAATTCATTACTTCAGATTATGGTTGGAAGATCTCCTGTACAACATTCCTTCTGAGTTAAAAAAACAAATCTACCTATCCGAAGGGTTCGTATAATATCTAGGATTTAAAAAATCAATATGTCAGAAGCCCTAGTCATCAGCTTCTCCTTATTTAATTTATAACAAAATTGGCCCTTTAAGTCTTGCTAGAGAAAAGAACACACAAATGTGTCACATGCCCCATGTCTGCTTTTCCCTCACTGTTGAAAATCGTAACACAATATTCTGTTTCTGCCCTCCTGAATGGATGATATAAAAATTAAGACGTATTGGGAGCAGAAGTTTTCCAAGCCTTTTTGTTCTTGGAGAAAAGTAGACTCAACTTTCTATATTTTCTAACACAAACACATTCAAATTAGTTTGGACGGGGAATAAAAGAGAAGAGAAAATCTCTACATTTGAAAGAAAGATTGCTTAAAGCCTATCATGGTGGCCACTTAGATATACCCATATAAAAACTCCTCCAACTATGCTCCAGTTTCTTTTTGCTTGACCAAGTATGCCTTCTACCCCTTGTTTGGCACTAACTTATATTTTTAGAGCTATAATTTGAAAAACAAACGTGTATAAACACACACACACAGAGACTCAAACACATACTCGTATAGTGTGGGTTCAAGGCCTGAGCCTACCCCTACTAGATGACCAATTAATTTAATTTCTCAGAGAAGAAAAGATCTTCATCCATACCATGGCCTGGCCTATATTATCGAATACTCAGCTAAAGCTCTAACTCCTCCCAGAGTTAGGGAGAACTAACTCCCTTTTCTTGGAAAAGGAAAGAAGTGCTTCTACACACTTTCTATTTCAATTTGCTCATCTTCCCTTTTGAAGTTCTATAGCACTTTCTCAATATGATATATCTATTTAAAATATATGTATTTTTTAAATATTTATATTTTTATATATTTAGAAAAATTATATTGTTTTATACAGATTGATATATATTAGTTTTGTCTCTCCAACTAAACTGTAAATTCCTGAAGACCAGGGACCATTTCAGATGCAGCTTCTATATCCCTGATGGTACCTAGGAAAGTGTTCAAACAATTCCCAGGACCTGAACACCTCTTTGTTTTGATATGTAGCCCGTGATAAGATTCTCTAATCCCTGCAGTTTATTATCATTATCTTGTTGACCCTTCCTTTAGTTTTAAAAAGGATTCATTATTTGGTGTTTTAGCAAGCATTCTTCTTATTTCAAACATAATTAGTTTATAAAGTTTAAACTTATAATGCAACTAATGTATAAAGCAAGCTGCATTCACTCTACTGAACAGTTTACCCACTTATGACTTAAAGATGTCTCTCCATCTACGTCTCAGTTACTCACATTTCAACTTCTTTCCATTTCCATGTTTCTCACATATACAGGCTAAGTGCTACTTACTAATAACTCTAGGCTATATATAACTTGGGTCCAAAATCTTTGGAGAAATCAATTACTCAAATTAGTGTGATTCATTGTTTCAATAATGAAATAATGAATTGGCATTGAAGTGAAAAAAGCTTTCTTCTCCAAAATTAATTTTCCATAATCCATGTGAATGACTGATATTTGCAATAGAATGTTTTTTGGAAATACATTAAAACTTGAATATAGTAATTTTGATTAATTTTAATGCAACAAAAAGATCATTCCAACAATTTCTTCTTTGCTGCCCTCAGAAAATCCTCCAAGGCTTCACCTTGCAAATAAAATTAAAAACAAAGAGATACATATTGTCCTACCAAAAACTAAAAAATAGCTCAAAATCAATTATTAAAGGACACAGCTAGTTACCCACTAAAAATATTTTGTTTCTAAACATCAAAAAATTTAAGCTCCCCAAAGAGCAAACAAAATTACTTATCCAGCTGGGAAAAATTCAGTCCTGGGAAACTAGGGTTGTAGCCCATTCAAATTACTAATGTCAAATACAAATACATTTGCATGTTCTAAGGGACTATACATTTAAGAATCACAGCATTTAATTCAAAAGTTAAATAACTGAAATTAATTTTATTTCTAAATATTTTACTTACTTAACCATTTTAAATACTGCTAAATACTTCAATGACTACCTTTTAGGCATAAAAATGATCATAATCTGTAATCATAAGTATTTAATGAAACAAGGTTATATGCCAGGCAGAAGATAACTGTAAAGACCTGGTTTCCTACCTTGAAAAAGTTACATCTTATTCAAATAGAATACACATGCTTTTTTCCTTTAACTCATGTTTTTGTTAATTTTTGAGTCAATTTGTTTTTTGTGTTTCTTTTTAATGATTAAGTAAAACTTAGAGAAGGCATGCAATCTCACTGTGAGAACACTGCAATGGCCTGGGTAATTTTAACCAAGGATAAGGTTTTTAAAGGTTATATACTTTCACTTTTGGAATCATTATATTGTTGCTTTAGAGTTTACCACTAAGGATCAGAGAAGGATGGGAGAGCATATTTTCTCCACTTCTCTATATACACCCTTAGTAAATAACATTTGACATCTGTCCCTGCTTCTATATAAAAGAGAAAAACAAAAATATGTTGATTCAAAAAGTTTCCCATTATCACAGCAAGCTTTCTATAAATATTTCTATTAAAAATTATATATATATTCTATAAATTATTTATATATTTAAACAAAGAAATAGGAATCCAAAACGTCTACCAAACTAAATTTAAATCAAATTATTTGATTTATCATACTACAGCAAAATTCCATGTACAGATCATTCCCATTCAACCAGGATTTTCTTATAAGGTCAATCCTAATAAAATCAAAGGCATAAATGCACAAGTGACATAAATGTGAGTGTGTATATACATGCATTGAGTTGGTCTACATCCATGTCACTTTTCTACATTATTACCATAATATTGTACAGAACTTTATGAAACCTTGAAACCTGGCAAAATTAAATTATATTCAATTTAGTTTTCACATAAAGTATATTTTATTGCAAGTATGTAATTGGTAACTCTTCAGAAACAAAATGTTAAATTAACTGTTATATCTTCCCCCAAAGCATTCTAGATAAATAACAATAGCCTAGGAATACACAGACTAGATAGTTACTTCCCAACCCATTAGATCCTTTTACATCAATCCACGTCCAGCACTTGCATTCCTAGACCAAAAACTAATGTTTCCTTATCTTGAGGTCTAACTTGCTTGCTGCAATTTTCTTAAGTCTGGTTCCATTTTTCCTGGGTTCAAAAGAGTACATAGTTCATTCACTCTTTTGTTACCCTCTGTTCCAGGAATGGGGCAGAGAGAATGGTCATGATGAACTTCATGTATATATGACTTATAAAAGCTGAACTAAGGAGAGGAAAAAGGAGAACAGTAATTGAAAGAACACTATACCTCAGCTCAGGAAATCTGAGTTCTAGTCCTACTCTACCACTAATTTGTTGCATGACTTCAAGTCACGTTATTTCTCTAAATCTTACCTATTACAATACTACTTGAACAAAATACGAAGTATGCTTCTAGAGATATCCAGGGGTCTACAATATCAGATCTGGCAGAATGTGTTTACAATTGTGCCTGCTTCTCTCCTATTTTTTTTTCTTACAGTTCTCCATTTTCCTTCAATTAAGTTTTCTAAAATTCCTATTTGGAATTATTTCTTAGGTATTGAACACCTACTCAGTAGATTAGACTATTCCTACCTAATCTGAAAGATGAGAAGCATTTACCTCTGTTTTCTTGAGACCGGTAGCTACTCACAGAAGTTTAGAACATGCCTGATCTCGTTTCCTCTCCTTTATCTGATTTTCTAAACCACCTATAGTCTTCTAGGACATTACTAGATCTTGCATGAGCTTAAAACAAAGTAAGTTCTTCTTACTGTTCTTATTTTTTTTATAAATTAGAAGTATTTAACATATTACAATGTTTTAGTTCTTAGTATTATCACTTTTTTGACAGGGCTTAGACAGTGATTTCTTAACAACACCCTTCATATATAATACTCACATGCTTTGAGGTAGACATCTGTCCCAAATGTTAATAATATACTTTTCCTCATATATCCTATAATGCTTAATAATACCTAAACCAGTATTCCATTAAAATAAAAACTCCTCAGAAAAATGAAGGAAAACTCTACTTTTATAGACCTTTTAGGAGGTTCTAAAACTAGCCATAATTTCAACCAACATTAAAAATATGCAACTTTTTTCAAATAAATATGAATGAGAAATAAAATAAACTATTAACATTAAGTAAATATAAAAGTATATACTATGTATACCTACCTAGCAACAGAATACATAAAGAGAAAATCATTATCTGGTGAGCCTGGAGTCTTGCTATAGTCTCTATATTTCTTCTGAGTGGTATTTTTGATATCTTTCATTACAGATTCCATTTCTTTACTTAAGTTGGTTTCTGACTGTAAAAAACACAAACATACATATAAAGTTTACGTATATTCATTTTCTCTAATAACAGTCTAACACTACATTGTTTATCATATGAGCACACTAGGAAGTTAAGGTTTAAAAGTCAAAACAGATGTACATTAGCTATGCACTATAAATATATTGAGTGCACAAAGATAAAACAGATCAAGAGGTATTTTCTCTTATTTTAGGGACCTTTTATTCTAATTTTATATTGTGATCCAACCATGAATTAACCACACAAACTATATTCTAAACAAATGAGTATATGTCATTAAAATATCTTAGAACAGTTTCCATGCTTATAAAAAATCTTTCATTTAAGCTCATTTTTTCAAGATTAATATTGATATCCCTTACTTTAAGCATATTTTAATCACATAAAAATCTGGATTTCGAAAAGAAAAAAAATAACACATAGACTCAAAAATTAGTCTTCAATTCAGAAAAGGAGATGAATCTTTCTGATTAGCTTTAAACTATGAATTTCTGTTGAAAAAGTCAGATATTCATAGTTTTCATAAATTTACTGCATATACTGGGCATTGCTGTCACTCCTCTCAGGGACCATAACATAAATCTATAATGAAGGTGAAATATTTAAGAATTTAAATCAAATAAATCCTACTGGATGGGATAAAAGATGGGTTCACTTAGACCAAATCTCACAGTAAAATAGACTGACTTATGGTTCGATCATATATACAATATTTTATCTCTCTAATACACACACACATACACACAAATGTATGTGTAAGTCTTTAATTACACACACAGAAAGTTTGCATGTGTGTGTGTAAATACATCATCTTAATATACCTAATGGCATATTTTTAAATGATTAGATTATGCTTTACATTGCAAGATACATCTATATAATGCTGGACTTTGTTTTTAAATATTTCAACATAACCATATCTAAGCTTATAGGATATTTCATGATCTGGAAGATGTATATTAAAACTATAACAATTTAGACTAAGGAAAAGCATAGCCTTTAGTAATAATTTGTTCTGTTACTCTCATTTTTGTTTTTAATAACCACCAACATTAAAAACATTAAAATATGTTTTTAATGTTTTAATGTTGTTTTTAGAGTAAAACCTCTAAAAGCAATTTCTACTAAATATATAAGGTCCAGAGTAATTTAGAAGTAGAACAAAAATTAAAGCTGAAAAGCAGAGCTGAGTTAACCAGGATATTTCTGCCTTACACTGATGCTTACTGGGAAAGCTCCCGGACGTCCCTGCAGCTCCTCCACTTCCTTTATGAGATCTTGTATGCTTTTGTTACTAGGACGTTGCCAAAGGTTGTTTTCGACATTGCTTCCAGGATAACAAGGAAGAACACTGTTAGCAAACTGCCTGCAGAGAGGACATGTGAATTCTCCTTTGTCCACTGAGAAGCCCTGAAGAACCTGGTCATTCTAAAAGATGAAACAAACATACAGCTATATGATGCACACGTTTACAGAAAACAAAATTAACACCACTACATTTTATAGTAAATAAATGAACCATACAAAAAAGGACCTCTAATACATGTCATAAAAGCATAAAATCATTTAACTGTTGAAGATTATCAAATCACTTCTTACATCATGGCAATCATGCAACACTAGCCATCACCAATGAACTGCTTAAGTATCCTACTCTTCTCTCAGCATGAAACATTCAAATAATGATGCAATCAATCTGAAATGTGGATGTAAGATACAGAATAACTCAAAAAGCAGGCCACATTAAAGTGAATCACCTTCCTCTTCCCATGCCCCTGTTTTCTTCACCTATAAGTGACTACTGGGAAGATTCTCCCAGTGCTCATGTTATTTGATGTAGGATAGACAGCTTTTGAGAGCATTTAAGCCTAAAAAATTGTAATGTGTCTTCCAAGGTGTCTAATGGCCGAACACAATTGATTGGACTTGATGCAGTGGGTTTGTTTAGGTTTAACGGATAGGGGCAAGATTTAGTTAGAATACTCAGAACATAAGGGTGATAAGGAGGGGAATTAATTTAACATCCTCTCCTCCAGATGTTCCTGATAGGAGAAGGAAGAAATATGAGAATTTTTGAAACAGAGACACATAAAGCACATATGCCTAGGAGGAAACTCTTGCTCATGAGAGATTGTAATTCATGCTAACTAACCAGGATTTAAGGCAGGAATCCAGGCTGCTATATTTGTTCCTTTCTTTTGTCTGACACCACCCATATCTATTTTGCTCTTTCAGGCTACTGCTATTGTGTAGTCCTAACCAGTGTCTTACTCTTTTTTCCAGCGGTCTCTCTTATTCTGCCACTAACCTAATGCTTTATCTCAAAATATGTTTTTAATGTACTAATATATGTATGAATGCTACAATATGACCATTATTACTAATAAGACAAAAATAATGAGAAAAAAGGATACAAAGAAGAAAAAATGAATTTATTTGCCCATGGTTACAAAGGTAGTTAATGACAATGTCAGAATGAACTTAGGTTTCCCAACTCTTTAATTTAGTGTTCATTTCACTGTATCTTGGATTTCAAGTACTTTGGCCAAAAGAACTGAATTCTTTTTTTTTTTAACTCTGTGACACTTATTTTTTCAATTCCTTAAAAATCTAACACCATGTCTTATTAAATCCAATTCTATAAACAAATGCTAAGCTCCTAACGTGTCAAATGCTGCACCATGTGACACCAAAAAGAGTTAAGAGACATCTTCATTTAAGGTACTGACAATTTAAAAGCAAATAGAAACAAATTATAACAATAGTGTGATAAATGCAACAGAGAAGGCTTCCCAAAGAAGACTTGTGAAGTAAGTTTTAAAGATATACAAGAGGAGTGTACTAAGAGGTTGGGGCAAGGGTCCTGGCTGTTGAAGGACATTCTATGATAAGCTTCCCTGTAGCCATAATTTTAAAGAATGCTAGGTCCTCATCCTACCCTTGATGGAACTAGGTTCTTTCCTGAAGCATCACCAGAAGCCCTCTCAACTAGACACTGCTCATTTTCCCACATCTCTCAAACCTCAGTATCCTTCTCATCTCCAGTGCTGGCTCAAGATCATTACTCTTGCATTCCCAGTGTGGCTCATGCCATTTAGTGAGATCACCCCTTTTCCTTCCTTTTTACTGTCATTCATTGCCCTTAATATCTGAAGACTTTGGTACCTACATCAGTTTTCCTCATCACTCCAAGTCCTGCCATCCTCATACACAATTTCAATGTATGTAGACAACCAATCTTATACCTTAGTCCCTTAGCTCCTTGACCTCATCAACTCCAATGGCTTTGACCTCCACTCTACCCTAGCACCTCGTACCATGACCACACCCTTATCTTGTAATGACCAAAAATTGTCCATATCTGAAAATATTAAATTCAAACATCTTATATTCTGTCAACTCCTATCTCTTTTAGTCCCTCCCTTTTTCCTCAGTTTATACGGTCTTTCCTATCCTACCATACACCATGATATATCATTTTAAAAACTCTCAAGTCAACACTTCTCGTTCTCCCTCCATATGTCCTTCTATGATACACACCTAAACAAAATCTTCATACAAAATTAATCCAGTGTATGACTTCCAATTCGGCATTCAAACTGAGTGCTGTTAGAGAAAACTGAAGTAGCTTCTTGCTACAAACTGCTTCCCACCTCAACTTAGCCCTGAATACTTCCTGGCAATCTTTCTCCAACATCCTATGAAGCATTCTTTCACCCAATTCCAAAGTGGTTTTTCTAAACCGTCTCCTCACTCGTCAAGTCCCTTTACCTACCCCAGCTTTGCCCCCTCTACTCTAGGAACATAAAGCTACACCTCCTACTTCAGAAAGAGGAGGGTCATGGCAGTGAGACAGGAGGAAAGGGGGCAGGGCACAACCTTTAAAAGAATGACACAGCTGTTGAGGATACGACAAACTGGTTAGAACCAACTAGGTCCAAGATGGTGTAAGATTCGACTTCCAGTAGACCTTGAGCCTCATTATATGCTCACTGTAATACATTAGCATATGCTAAATGACACACCCACCAGTGCACCAGACAATTCCAAGGCTAACCATAAAAGGCCAAAAAGTGGGCGATGGTCCAATTCCTGGAAATCCCCACCCCTTCCCCAAAGTAGTTGGAATAATTCTCCCACTTGCTAGCCTATGAAATTCCCAGTCCATGAAAACTAACCACCCCTATACCCCAGGGTGCTCTCACCCTCTGAGAAGGACTGCATTCTGCCTATGGAATGTGTACTTCCCTGAATAAATCCCTTTCACTTTATTACGGCTGACTCTTGAATTCTTTCCTGAACAAAGCCAAGGACCCTCACTTGGCAGTCTGCCCCAGGGACATGCCCGAGACCTGGGACACTGACCATCCTCTCGTGCCTGCCCCATTCGCCTGCAAGAGCAACTCCTTCAGCTTGCTGCCTTCTCCCACCCCAAATATCTGATTAATAAATCCCATCAGTCCTTCCACCCACTTTCTTCCTTCTACTCCCTTTGCTAATATCTCTTAATAGTCTCCCAACCATATCATTGCCAGTATGATCTACCTAATGTGAGATACTTATTCCCAATCAAAATCTTTCAGTGATCACCAATACCTCTTACCTTAATTCTTTCCTCCCTCTTACGCTCCACATGCAATCTCTCACCAAGTCTAGAAAATCCTTCTCTAAATATATTTCAAGCAACCTAAGTGTCCATCGACAGATGAATGAAGAAGATGTGGCACATATATACAATGGAATATTACTCAGCCATAAAAAGAAACAAAACTGAGTTATTTGTAGTGAGGTGAATGGACCTAGAGACTGTCATACAGAGTGAAGTAAGTCAGAAAGAGAAAAACAAATACTGTATGCTAACACATATATATGGAATCTAAAAAAAAAAAAAAGGTTATGAAGAACCTAGGGGCAGGACGGGAATAAAGACGCAGACCTACTAGAGAATGGACTTGAGGACACGGGGAGGGGGAAGGGTAAGCTGTGACAAAGTGAGACAGTGGCATGGACACTACCAAATGTAAAATAGATAGCTAGTGGGAAGCGGCCGCATAGCACAGGGAGATCAGCTCTGTGCTTTGTGACCACCTAGAGGGGTGGGATAGGGAGGGTGGGAGGGAGATGCAAGAGGGAGGGGATATGGTGATATATGTATATGTATAGCTGATTCACTTTGTTATAAAACAGAAACTAACACAGCATTGTAAAGCGATTATACTCCAATAAAGATGTTAAAAAAAGAAATTCGAATCTCCATCTTCACTGCCATGACTAAGCCCAAGCCACCATCATCTCTTACCTCCTAAATAATATATGCTATCACCATATTCTTTCTTATTCTCCTGCAATCTCACACCTTAAAATCTACAGAACCACCACAATAACCTTTCTGAATGTCATCTCTCTGCTTAAGAGTCTTAAATGGCTTTAATGGCTCTCTGTACGCAATCTGTCTAAAGTACAAATTCCTTACATGGACCACAAGACCCTTTACAATATAACCCCTAATTACTTCTCCAGTCTTCTCTCTTATCACTCAAGCACCTTACTTCATCAAATTCTGGAACTTGCAGATGTCCCAATAAGACCCTGTGCATACCTCATAACTCTTAGCACCTATACCACAACTATTTGTTTATTTCTGTTTCACGCAATGCATAGTAAATTCCTCGAGGGAAGAAACTGTCTTACTCATTGGGATGTATCCCCAATGTCTATCACAGTGCCTGGAACACTGTAGGCACTGAATAAATATTTGTTGAATGACTGACTGAATACAGAAGTATGAAAAATGCATAATGTGCTTAAGGAACTATTAATTAGCTTATTAATGCTGAATTGATGGAAGACAAAGCTAAAGTAACATGCAAGCCCAGATCATGGAATGCCTTGAATGCCATTCAAGGAAGAGTGAACTTTATCCCAACAGGAAGAGATCAGTAAAGAATTTTTAAGCCAACAACATGCCACCAGATTTACATTTTAGAAAGATCAATATAATGAGTAAATCAGACTTGGAGTAAGGAAACTGATAAGCAATTGCAATAGTCAAGATGAAAGATGAAGGCATATGCAAAAAAGTAGAAGTGGGAATAATGTAGGCAGAATGTAGTCAAGTGAGATTTAGGAAATGGAATCAATAGAATTTGTTATGTGACTTAATGTGCGAGGTAAGGAGTAGGAAGGGAAAAAGAGAACTCTTCTGCTTCCGAGTCAGGAATCTGGGAATAGGGCAGGCCATGCTTTTAAGAAGCTGAGCTGAGAGAAAAAGAAAGACTGCAGCTACATGGGAATGCAAGATCAAGGGAAGGAATTTTGAATGCCAGAGACGTGAGCATCTTTATGAACTGAAATGAAGAGACAGAATGGGCAGAAGAACTGAAGACACAGAAGAAAAAGAGGTTACTTACTGATAGACCAAGGCCCCTGAGGTGATGGGGAGAAAGGAAAACTAGAGCATAAACAGAAAATTATTCTTGAACAGAAAAAGGAATACTACCCTCAAAAGTAAAAAAGAGGGGACTTCCCTGGTGGTGCAGTTGTTAAGAATCCACCTGCCAATGCAGGGGACACAGGTTCAAGCCCTGGTCCAGGAAGATCCCACATGCCGCAGAGCAACTAAGCCCATGCACCACGACTACTGAGCCTGTGCTCTAGAGCCCACGAGCCACAACTACTGAGCCCACGTGCCACAACTACTGAAGCCTGTGCACCCTAGAGACCATGCTCCGCAACAAGAGAAGCCACCGCAACGAGAAGCCGCGCACTGCAATTAAGAGTAGCCCCTGCTCGCCGCAACTAGAGAAAGCCCGCACACAGCAACGAAGACCCAATGCAGCCAAAAAAAAAATTAATTAATTAACTTTTTTTGAAAAGTGAAAAAGAAAGGATTGGCTGGGATGCAGTCACTTATTGAGGAACAGAAAAGCAAGGTAGGAAGCTAAGGTAGTATGTGACAGACAGCCACTGTTGTCTTGGTGCCACAGGAAGAGACAGATCTGATGAGAGGAAAGGCATCTTGGGATTTAGGCAAAGAGTCTGGGATAGAGGAGGCAAAGGTCTGGAATAGCTGCTAAGGAGACTAGGAGAGGAAACTGATCAAAGACAGGTAAATGAATCGGTAAGTAATATCTACAGTCCATGACCCCAATCTCAGCCACTATTCTAAGAAACCACAGATTTGTGGAGGTACCAGTTCACCTAGTTTTATGATTTTTCTAACAGTGCTAGCTGACTGGGTATAAAATCAAAGGAGGTGGATTAAATGACTGGTATTAAGAGCAGAATGGGCACAGTACAAAAAAGTGAGGCAAGGAAAGAGCTAGCGTACTAGGAAAATGCAAGGGGCTAAAGGACTAGAGATCTTGAGGTCAGAAGTAAAACACACTAATAAGAGTAAAAATAAGAGACTTTGAAGAATAATCACATAATGATATGGTAGGATATTAAAGCTTACTATTTTTGAGCTGGAGTAGCAAAGTCTAAAATTATAGCCGTGGAAGTTAGTTGCTAACGTGAAGTAAAAACATGAAATCCCGGGCTTCCCTGGTGGCACAGTGGTTGAGAATCTGCCTGCCAATGCAGGGGACACGGGTTCGAGCCCTGGTCTGGGAAGATCCCACGTGCCGCGTAGCAACTAGGCCCGTGAACCACTACTGAGCCTGCGCGTCTGGAGCCTGTGCTCTGCAACAAGAGAGGCCGCGAGAGTGAGAGGCCCACACACCGCGATGAAGAGTGGCCCCCGCTTGCCACAACTAGAGAAAGCCCTCGCACAGAAACGAAGACCCAACACGGCCAAAAATAAATAAATAAACAAATGTGGGGTTTAAAAAAAAAAAAAATGAAATCCCTAAAGTTGAAGAGGTCAACAACTGTGAGGCTGAACAGTCCGAATGGCAATCACAATCACCCAAGATGAATTAGGATGTATATACTGTAAAAATACTTAATACCTGGAAAGACACATACACCTTTAAAATGCTTCAATTGACTTACCCGTAATGATTCCATATAAGATTTATGACAATCTATATGTAACGTGTGGCCACAGGTTTGTACATAAACACCTCCTTCCCAGCCAATGGATACTGCCAAGAGACAAGAACTCTTAAAAAAGAAAGAAAAGGACAAAATACAATTAATTTTAAAGAAGTAAAAACATATCTAAACAAATCCACATAAACCTCTCAAAGATTTCATATTGTTATACTAATGTGAGCTTTGTATTTTTGTGATGTAAAGAAACACCTGACTTGACAGCCCTGAGGCAATATCTTTAAACTTGGAACAGAGTTTTAGCTTCCAGATAACTATACTCACAATGAAACAGAATAATTATTAATTAGCCTTTCTCTACCCCATAAGATATAATAGACTATACTGCTACTGAGTATTTTACCTGTTCGACATGGTACTTGATCTGTCTGTGATATCTAACCTTAACAACTGCCTCCTTAAAGCACCTACTTCCCTCTAGCTTCCACAATGCTACTCTCTTTTGGTTTTTCTCCAATCTCTTTAACCATTTGGTTTAGGCCTCCTTTTAAGACTTTTCTTTCTTCGTCTGCCCCTTCAAATGTTTAAATTCCTTAAGGTTCTGTTCTTAGTGCTATTTTCTTATTAAAACTATTCTCCCTGAGTGACTTAATCAGTAAATTCAACTACCCTCCACGCCTGAGTCTCTTGCCTGAGTGCCAGATAAAAATGTTCAGCTGCCAACCAGAAATCTCCAATTTGAGGTGCCTGAGATAACATAAAACCAATGTGTCAAAAACTCATTTTCTCTATGAATCTTTCTCTTCCTCTTGGTTTAAAAACTCCACATCTGTTTAGTCACCAAATCAGAAAGCTAAAAGTTATTGTACATCACCCCCTTTCCTTCACACCACAGAATTGGTTCCCAAACCATATGAAATCCATCTCCTAAATAATTCATGATTTTGGTCTGTCCTCGCAAGCCTGTGTCATCTGCTGTGGGGACACGGTTCTTAAATAAAGTTTCTTGTCTCCATGATGCATCCTGCACACATCTTTCTAAAGTACACAAATGTGGTTATGAGAATAACCCCAAAAAGTGACTAAACATTTACAAGGATTTAATATAATAAACAATAAAAAAGGGACCCAGATTATATAAGCAAACTACATACCCTTTAAAAATTTGTTTTAAAAGTTAATTGCTTTCATCTCTTTCTATTTTAAATTCTTCTCTGCTAATTCCTTCCCTTCTACCTATACACAGGCTTATTGGATTTTTCCTCCTAAAGTAATTTTCTTTGAATTTCATTTGGCCTCTGTCAAACAGCATTTCAGCCTGAACTTGAATTCACCCTCTAGAGTCTGCAGCAAATAGATGGCCAAGTCAGGGCAATATTACACACGAGGTCTAACATGACAGCATATGATGAAAGATTTGAGAGCCATCAAAACTGAGTGAACAATTAAATTTTATTTCTATGTTGGAAAAAAATTTATACATTATAATGTAAGATGACCAAATCATCTTTAAACAATAGTAAACAGAGTTCTAATATTAAATCAAGACTCTTCATGAGCATCTGAAAGTTAAAAATATTACACAGTGTAAAATGCCTTCCCAGACAATTCAAAGATGTGCAACAGCACAAATCAAATACTCACAGCAGGTGAGCTAGCTTCCACTGTTCCACGTCAGAAAAACAACAAGAGACCTGCTCATCTCTGTTTTATGTTTTGGAGCCATTTGAAGCAGAAGCAGATTTGGGTGTTAGATCTAAAATGAATGGTTGGTAGGCAGCTAATAAACAAGCTGCTCTCTTTGGCAATGTATTATAAAAATGTAATTAATCTTTCTTTTCAATGAAAGCAGTTAGCTTTTAAAACTGAAAATAGTAGGTCATTTGTCTATGTAACTGTTAGATGTCTTATTTTAATCTGCTAGAGTCAAAAAAAGCAGGAAATCATTTACTAATATGAGACCTATATTTTAGGAAGACCTATATTCAACAATGTGCTCACCACTGTGCTGTGTTTAACACTGAATCTTCACAACCTCAATATTTATTAAAACTTCATACAGTAAGTGGTCTTATCCCTTTTTATAAAAAGGGAGTGAAAAGCTGACCAAGATCACTCAGTTAAAAGTGGCAGAGACCAAGTTCAACCCTAAGTCTATCTGACTCCAAAGCTCAGGCTCCGTCCCTACTGTGTCATATCTCTCATATATAACACTTCCAATTTCACTAGTAAACAGACCATGTTACATGACTGAAATTCTACACACCAACTCTATAAAACGCATGCATTTGCTATGAAGAGAGCAGGATTTATGCAGTTTAATTCTATTATCAGTATCAGTGTCCACTGATAACTCTTCTGCTCTATATGGTCTGTCTGGTTACAAAACTGAAATACAGTAAGCATCCACAATACACAAGCATGTGCGAGTCCCTGAGGGGACTACAACCAATAGAATAAATGGCCCTAGACCTCCAGAGGTATACAGTCCAGGGAGCACACCATTTATAAACAAAATAACCATTATGAAAGCACACAAAAGTATTAATGTAGAAATAAAATCTCACAATCACTCACAAAAACAAAACAGAGATTCAGTCCAGTTCAGATATCAGTTCAGAGCTTTTTTACAAAAAAGACTTTTTTTCTAGAAATGAATCGCTATTCTGACTGTAAGAAAGAGATACCCTACTTTTTCTCTCCTTTATTAGATCTCCCCTTCAAAATTATTATGCTCTTAGGTCTGAGTTATATTTTGACTGAATAAGTTGAAGAAAAGATATAAAACTCTGGAGAGAAATAACCATCAATTTTGCAGACAAAAATACCATTTAATAAAAAAGGGTACTTACATCCTTAAAATAACGCTGTAATAATGAGAGCCTCACGTCATGAACTGCTGCACATGTATCCCAAGGGTAAATCTGCTCCTCTTCAGTGATAGGCAACTTTTTCGGCTCAATGTTGTCACGGCACTGCCCCAAAACTACATTAACAACAGAGATAAGAGCTCATTAAAAAACCAACATGTAGACTTTATAAAACCAAGAAAAGCGGAGTTATACCATAAGCTTCACTCAGTTTTTCACCATTACAATATTTTTAAAGACCTAAAAAAAAAGTGATATTCTAGTTTGCTTCTACAGAATAAATAAAGCTTTACAAATGGCAATACTTATTTTCTAAAATAATACCAAAATATGAGTATGAACCCTGGATGGTTTCCAAAATCTATCCAGAGAAAAAGCCTAGAAGTTATGACGCACCAGTACAAATAAACTTCATTTCTAAATATACTATTTTTCACCAAAAGGAAATAGATATCACTGGAGGAAAAGCTAAGTCCAGGCTTGGGGAGAAGTGCAAGGTGAGCCTGGAGTTGTGTGTAATAAAGAGTAAGGAGGTATTCAAACACTGAGGGGGCAGGTCATGAGGACCTAAAGGAGGTTTGACTAGCGAAATTTGAGAAAACTTGAGAATCAAAAAGAATGATGACAGTAACAGATAACACATTCATTGATTTGGGCAGGGAACATCAAGTAAAAGGGTATGATGTTAGACTCTCAATGTATCATCCTATAGAATACCAGCCAAGTGATTAAACTTGGTTAGCATCACCAATAATGGAACAAACCGCCACTATGAGCCTCCTAATGTGATGCAACGGAAGGGAACATCATCATAATAGTGCCCTTGCCAAAAATGTTTAACTCGAATCTAATAATAGGGAAACAATCATAAATCTAGAAAATGACACAGTCTGCAGAACTGACCCGAACTCTTCAAAATTTTTTAAAAGGTCCGGAGAAACTGTTCTGGAGAAGAGACTAACAAGAAATGGCACCCTAGAAAAAAATGCTCTGGAGAAATATGTAAGTCTTTTATTTCTCTTTGCTCCACACATACTCCTGTGGAAAAAGGATTACATCCATTAGGACTGGAGTGTCACAGTTATCACTACCTCAAAATACTTCGATATGGCAGAGGATAGAGAGCATTCAGACAAATCCTTCAATTTTTTTTTAATTGTTCTAACTATAGATTGGCAAACATATCAATCTGCAGGCTGTTTCAAGAACGAATGCTTTGGGCTCCCCTGGTGGTGCAGTGGTTGAGAGTCTGCCTGCCGATGCAGGGGACGCGGGTTCGTGCCCCGGTCCGGGAAGATCCCACATGCCGCAGAGCGGCTGGGCCAGTGAGCCATGGCCGCTGAGCCTGCACGTCTGGAGCCTGTGCTCCGCAACAGGAGAGACCGCAACAGTGAGAGGCCCGTGTACCACAAAAAAAAAAAAGAACGAATGCTTCTAAGCTCAAGAAATAAGGGCAAAGCTACCTGAATATGCCTTATATAATTAAAATATTTAAATTGACAATATTTATGAGCTTAAAATGCTTCTAGATTCTAGATCAATTAAATTGCCAAGAAAGCTGAACTCAGGTTTTGGCCACCTGGCATTGGTTATATTGCATCACACTTTAAAGAAAAAGATTGTGTAACACATTCTCTTAAAGGCTTCTTCCAACACTCATGTCCAGGAAAGTGAGATAAAACCAGATTAAGAATCTCTGCTAAACAGATCTAAATAGATCCTTGCTATAGATCTATAATTATTATGTAAACAAAAATATAGCTTTTAGTTAACAGAGATACTTATTAATTTACTGTAAATACTTCATCTCTAAAATGGTCCTACTAAAAAATTACTTTGATTTTACCTGAGGATGCTTGTAACAGTACAACCAATCCTGTAGGTCTGTCTTCAGAGGAGGGGCCACTCTGTCCACAAATAACACAATCATACACTGCCTCAGAAACTTGTGGTTCTGCTGTGGTGATCTCCATAGGAATATCACTCTCTGGAGAATCTGAGGGGAAAAAGTTGCAGCTCTTAATTCCTGAAAAGAAAAATCTCTCTTCGATGAAATTATGGGGAAAAAAAATCAAGCTAAAATAATTTTGAACTTCAATATCAACAAATGTATATAGTAATAAAACTATGGGGAAATTATCTGCTAAAATACTCAGGAAAAGACAAAAAATGCAAAGAATTGATATAATGAAAGACTTTAAATAATATATGGTTAAATACACTTCTGATGTTGTATCATTCACACATAAAATTAAATCTTAAAACACAGACGCAAAGATATTTGTATCCAAAAAATTCTTTTTCATACTATAATTTAAGGAAATAAGGGGGAGATCATTTGCTTTAATTTTCTTTGAGGCACCTCAGAGGGGAAATTTATAATAACATGGCAGCCCTTGGAAAGAAATGGCAATATTTATTAGGAGATAAAAGAGCAACGAACTATTTCTCCTTTCTTTTAATTGTAGTTATCATGATTATATCTTGGTGATAATAATTATCAATATATATTTATTTATGTAGGGAAAACATTTATATATGACCATATATATTAATAAAGGAGAACTATTATAGAAAATAACAGTAATCTTTTGGTGATATGTCATTAACAGCAAGAAATAAAATATTGAGTCAATAATCATTTCCAGATAAAAATTCTTAAATTCATGAAGATCAGTGACATCCATAGTGGCAAAGAAAGGGGTCGGAGTAGAGGGGACTAGGAAGATCAGGGAAGCAGAAATGATTTATGACATGTTTAAAAGATGGAAGCATATTTAAATAAATATGCTTAAAAATGACAGAAATCGAAAAAGAAAGATGTCAAGTTAGGATATGTTTTAATAAGAATTCATGCAGATAAACATATATCTGATATTTATTAAGACTGAGAGGAAAAGGGGAAGACACCTAAAACTTTGGATAATGCTCAAAATTAATGGAAATTTAAAAAGAAGCCAATGAAAAAATCAGAGAAAAAACATTCAACAATATTTGAACAGAATCAAAACCAGAAAGCTCAACGTCTATGAAAACAAGATTAATGGGTCAAAATGAAAAGAAGATTTCAAACGAAGTACCAGGGGCCATTAAGATTTGACATGTGATTACTTTGTTTTTTAGGGGAAAATTTTTAGTACAGAAAAGAGGGGATGTGTCTGACTGATCTCAAGTTTCAAAGACGGGATGTATCTGATCGCTCTCAAGTTCAAATACAGAAATACCTGATTAAAGTGACATGAAATAATTCAGTCTCACGTTAAGTGCCAAAGAACTAGAATTTCATTAATTCTATCTGACACACAAAGATATTTTTCCTTCTTTTATATCTTGGTACAATTAACTTGAAAACTTCAAGGAAATCCTAATACCAAAATGCGTTATCAAAGAGACTGCTAAGTTACCTTTTCTAGAGTTTTTAAAAGTAAGGCTTTACAATCTTCTACACGCACAGTATTTTTAATTCTAACTTTAATAATTACAGACACTAATGTCCCTTTTTTCCTTCAAGAAACTAAAAAGATTATAGTTTACTTCTTAAAAGAGGAAAATTACTGCTTTATAGAACTCATTAATCCTACAATGAATTAAAATATATTATTGGTAATTTATGATTGATTCTATCATTCCAGTACCCAATTTCAAATTTTTAGTTAAGATTTTAAAAGGACCTATGACCGGGGCTTCCCTGTTGGCACAGTGGTTGAGAATCTGCCTGCCAATGCAGGGGACACAGGTTCGAGCCCTAGTCTGGGAAGATCCCACATGCCGCAGAGCAACTAGGCCCGTGAGCCACAACTACTGAGCCTGCGCGCCTGGAGCCTGTGCTCCGCAAAAAGAGAGGCTGCGATAGTGAGAGGCCCGCGCACCGCGATGAAGAGTGGCCCCCACTTGCCGCAAGTAGAGAAAGCCCTCACACAGAAACGAAGACCCAACACAGCAATCAATCAATCAATCAATCAATAAATCAATCAATCAATCAATAAATAAATAAATAAATAAAAATAAAGGAACTATGACCAAATGTAATTACTGTTTCTCACCTATAGATAAAGACATGAAAAAATATCAAGAGCACCCTATTCTGAAGAAGTCAGGCTCAAAAGAATGCATATTAGATATAAATGGCTACATAAAGAACAAAAACAGGCAAAACTAATGTATAGGATTAGGAGTAAGGATACTGGCTACTCTTGGAAAAGACAGTGACAGAGAACAAGAAGAGGGTTTGTGGGATGCTGCTAATGTTCTGTTTCTCAATCTGGAGGCTGGTTACACAGTGATATTCAGTTTTTAAAAGCTCAAAGAGCTCTATACTCGTGACACATGCACACTTATATGTGTAATAGCTCTATACTCATGATAAATGAGCATTTCTATGTATATGCTATATTTCAATAAAAAGGTTTTATGCCCAACTAAATGAACAGCATAACTGGGTATATTCTGTAATAAGTATTAAAATAAAGATAGTTAATTCTGCCAAGTACATGTATACATCAACATCTGCACATATTTTCCACACAAAATAAAATCTAAAAGGATGTGTCCTACAAATTGACACAATGAAGAGATTACAATGATTTTCTCTAGGTAAACTAAATGGAGGCAGATGCAAAACTGAGAGACTAACAGTCAAAGATGATAAATGTAAGTGCTACCAGAGGCCATTCTAATAATGAAAGCATTCTTGCTACTAATAACCCTTTCAATTCTTAAAATTCTACTTTGACTTCCAATACAATTAAAATTTTAAATGTGTTTCGGTGTAAAATTGACTTTCCCTTTTAAAACAAAAGTGCCTGTTTTAAATTACCGTGATTAATATTATTACAATAAAGGCAAAAAAATTAATGAAGTGATAGTTACCTCACCTGTTTGGTTTAACATGAACAGACAAGAATCTATCTGAATTAAGTAGGTGATTCTTCTGAATGTTATTTCAATTTGCCAAGTTCTACTTACAATCACTCTGTTAGAATGACTGCAAAATGGCCCCAATTCTCCACTCCTCCCTGTATCTAAGATCTTTGCAAGGTTAACTCTGCAACTTCTCCCAAGAGGTAGAATTTATTCCCCAATCTTTGTATATGGGCTGCCTTGATTTGCTTTAGACAAAGAGAATTGTGGCAGAAATAACATGCCTTTCCAAGACTAGGCCTAAAGTGGTCTTGTATATTCTCTTTCAATAGCTCTCCCTCAAAATCTCTCCCCCAACATCTCTCTCCCTCTCCCTCTCGACCATACCACTTACGTGAGAGTAAGTCTGGGGAAGCCTGCTGGAGAAGGAGAGAGCCCACCTGGAACACAGCCAAGTTGTCCCACCAGCTCAGGCCAGTCCCAACTATCAGATCGTTCTTGGCACATGTTTTGTTTTTGTGTTTATGGAGTTTTGTGGATGAATAGAGAAAAGAATAGGAAAATGATGGAAGGATGATATATTTAGTGCCCTCAGAATCATGGGAAATACATTTTTGTTTGAAAACATTATGCCTCCCTGAGGAATAGTCAACTGCCATACATAATTACCACAGGGCAAAGTGTGGTCTGCAGCCCAGTGGTAGGCACAGAGAAGTTTCTTTATTGCATAAATTGATGCTTGGTTTTAAGAACACACAATACACTTTAATTTTTAACTACAACTATTTGCTAGTAACCTACCAGGTGAGTTACTATTTATAAACTAAGCACACTACTAGAGTTTACTGTTTTCTACTAAGAAGCCTGTGACAACTGCCACTATTGCAAAACTCCTGCTGTGCAGTATCATTAATTCTGGTAAAGATGTACAGTGCTGTCCTGAACTGATCGTCATTTTTATTACCGACATTCTTGCTTTCCTCTTCTTTTTTTTTACTTGGTACAGAGAGGAACTTCTCATTCCCTTTTTAAAAATAATACCATTTTAAAATAATTTTAGATTTGCAGAAAAGTTTTGAAGCTACTACAGAGTTCTCATATGCCTCACACCCAGTTTCCCCTTAAATCTTATATTAGCATGATATGACTGTCACAGTGAACTAATATTGATATATTATTGAGCAATTTTTATTGATATAATATTGATAGATTAAAGTCCATATTTTCTTCAGATTTTGTTAGTTTCTACCTAGTATCATTCTTCTTTTCCAGGATCCCATCCGGGATACCGTATTACATTTTGCTGTCATGTCTTTTCTAGGATCCCATCCGGGATACCGTATTACATTTTGCTGTCATGTCTTTTCCAGGATCCCATCCAGGATACCATATTACATTTAGTTGTCATGTCTCCTTAGGCTACTCTTAGCTGTGACGGTTTCTCGGACTTCCCTTGTTTTTGATGACCTTGACAGTTTTGAGGAATACTGGTCAGGTATTTTGTATAACATTCCTCAATTGTAATTTGTCTGATGTTTTTCTCAAGGTTAGTCTGAGGTTATGGTTTTGAGGGAGGAGGACCACTGAGGTAAAGTACCATTCTCATCAACATCCTATCAAGGGTGCATAATATCAGCATGATTTATTACTGTTGATATTGACCTTGATCATCTGCTTTAGGCAGTATTTGCCAACTTTCTCTCCTGTAAAGTTACTTTTTCCCCTTTTCCACACTGTACTTTTGAGAAGGAAGTCGCTAAGCACAGCCCACACTTAAATAGTACAGAGTTAGGGACTTTACTGGTGGTCCAGTGGGTAAGACTCCATGCTCCCAAGGCAGGGGGCCTGGGTTCGATCTCTGGTCAGGGAGCTAGATCCCGCATGCATGCGGCAACAAAGAGTCCAATGCCACAACTAAGAAGTCCGCATGCCGCAATTAAGAGCTGGCATGCTGCAGTGAAGGTCTTGCGTGCCACAACTAAGACCCAGAGCAGCCTAAATAAATAATTTTTTTTTTTTTTAAGAGTAGGGAGTTATGTTCCACCTCCTTGAGGGTGAAAATCTACATAAATTATTTGGAATTCTTCAGCATGGGAAATTTGTCTATTCTCCCTCATTCATTTATTTATTCAATCCTTTACTTACGGTAGTATGAACTCATAGGTATTCATTTTATACTTAGGGTTATAATCCAATACTACTTTATTTTCTTGTTCAAATTGGTCCAACTTGGCCTTTGGAAGTACTTTCAGTCGGCTTCTGAGTCCCTCTGACATACTGCCCCACCTCCCACCCACCAATGTGTGTGTGTGTGTGTGTTTAGTACTTCCTAACTGCCTAGAGCTATGAGATGCTCCAGGCTCATCTTGCATATTCCCTGCCCCAGTTCTAGAAGTAACCATTTCTCCAAGGAGATCTGCTTCCTTTTTATTTTAATTTTTCATATATTTTTGGAGAACTGTATTAGAAACCAAGATCTGGGGCACTGGGTGTGCTTGTTTCTACTGGAGTATCTTTACTTCTAGGCCCTCTCCACTGACACAGGAAGGAAAACTATGTCTGCATACTAACTTGTGTATATGCACGTACCCATAAATATTTATACATATGTAATTTCACCTGTATCTATATTAACCTAAATGTGAGTTCATACTGATGTCTCCAACTCTAATCCATTAAAACATGGACATTCTAGCATCTTCCCTTGCTTAGCTGTAACCTCCCTCTCCAACAGTGAGAAATCAAGTTCCAATCATCTGCCATCTATTTACAGGCATACCTCAGAGATATTGTGGGTTCGGGTCCAGACCATGACAATATAGCAAGTATGGCAATAAAGTGAGTCACATGAATATTTTTGGTTTCCTGGTGCATATAAAAGTTATATGTAGACTATATTGTAGTCTATGAAGTGTGCAATAGCATTATGTCTAAAAAAAACAACGTACACACCTTAATTAAAAAGTACTTTATTGGTAAAAAATGCTAACCATCATATGAGCCTTCAGCAAGTCTAATCTTTTTGCTGGCAGAAGGCCTTGTCTCAAGGCTGACAGCTGATGACTGAGCAGGGTGGTGGCTGCTACAGGCTGGGGTGGCTGTGGCAGTTTCTTAAAATAAGACACCAGTGAAGTCTGTCATATTGACTGACTCATCCTTTCATGAATGATTTCTCTGTAGCACGCAATACTGTTTGATAGTATTTTACCCAGAGTAGAACTTCTTTCATAATTGGAGTCAATCCTCTCAAACCCTACCACTGCTTTATCAACTAAGTGTATGTAATATTCTAAATCCTTTCTTGCCATTTCAACAATCTTCACAGCATCTTCACCAGGAGTAGATTCCACATCAAGAAAGCACCTTCTTTGCTCATTTGTAAGGAGCAACTCCTCATCTGTTCAAGTTTTATTGTGAGATTGCAGCAATTCAGTCACATCCTCAGACTCCACTTCTAATTCTAGTTCTCTTGCTATTTCCACCACATTGTAGTTACTTCCTCCACTGTAGTCTTGAACCCCTCAAAGTCATCCATGAGGGCTGGAATGAACCTATTCCAAACTCCTATGTATGTTGATATTTGACCTCTTCCCATGAATCATGAATGTTCTAAATGGCATCTGAATCCTTTACAGAAGTTTTCAATTTACTTTGCCCAGCTCCATCAGAGGAATCACTATCTATGGCACCTATAGCCTTGTGAAATGTATTTCTTGGGACTTCCCTGGTTGCACAGCAGTTAAGACTCCGTGCTCCCAATGCAGGGGGCCTGGATTTGATCCCTGATCAGGGAACTAGATCCCACATGCGTGCCACAATTAAGGAGCACACATGCCACAACTAAAGAAGCTAGCAAGCTGCAACTAAGGAGCCTGCCTGATGCAACTAAGACCCGGCACAACCAAATAAATAAATATATATTTTTTTAAAAAGACACTGCTTTAAAAAGAAAAAAAGAAACGTATTTCTTAAATAATAAGACTTGAAAGTCGAAATTACTCCTTGATCCATGGGCTGCAGAATGGATACTACAGGCTTGAAAAACAATATAATCTCATTCATCTTCATCAGAGCTCTTGGGTGACCAGGTGCATTGCCAGTGAGCAGTGATATTTTGACAGGAATATTTTTTTTCTGAGCAGTAGGTCTCAACAATGGACTTAAAATAGTCAGTAAGCCATGTTGTCAACAGATGTGCTGTCATTCAGACTTTGTTGTTCCACCTATAGATTAGATTTAGAATGACTCTTAAGGGCCCTAGGATTTTTGGAATGGTAAATGAGCACTGGCTTCAACTTAAAGTCACCAGCTGCATCAGCCTCTAACAGAAGAGTCAGCTTGTTCTTTGAAGCTATGAAGCTAGGCATTGACTTCTCTCTAGCTATGAAAATCCTGGATGGCATCTTCTTCCAATATGAGGCTATTTCACCTACACTGAGACTCTGTCATTTAGTGTAGCCACCTTCATTAATCATTTTAGCTAGATCCTCTGATTAATTTGTTGCAGCTTCTACATCAGCACTTGCTGCTTCGCCCTGCATTTTTGTGTTACAGAGATGGCTTCTTTTCTTAAACCTCATGAACAACCTCTGCTAGCTTCAAACTTTTCTTCTGCAGCTTCCTCACCTCTCTCAGCTTTCACAGAATTAAAAAGACTTAAGGGCTTGCTCTGGCTCAGGCTTTGGCTTACGGGAATGTTGTGGCTGGTTTGATCTTATATCCAGACCACTGAAACTTTCTCCATATCAGCAATAAGGCAGTTTTGCTTTCCTATCATTCGTGTGTTCACTGCAGTAGCACTTTTTTTTTTTTTTTTGCAGTACACGGGCCTCTCACTGTTGTGGCCTCTCCCATTGTGGAGCACAGGCTCCGGACGTGCAGGCCCAGCGGCCATGGCTCACGGGCCCAGCCGCTCCGTGGCATGTGGGATCTTCCTGGACCGGGGCACAAACCCGTGTCCCCTGCATCGGCAGGCGGACTCTCAACCACTGCGCCACCAGGGAAGCCCTGCAGTAGCGCTTTTAATTTCCTTCAAGAACTTTTCCTTTGCATTCACAACCTGGCTAACTGTTTGGCACAAGAGGCTTATCTAGGCTTTCGACATGCCTTCCTCACTAAGCTTAATCATTTCTAGCTTTTGATTATAAATGAGAGACGTGCAGTTCATCCTTTCACTTGAACACTTAGAGTCCACTGTAGGATTATTAATCGGCCTAATTTCAATATTGTTGCACCTCAGGGAATAGGGAGGCTCAAGGAAAGGAAGAGAGACGGGGATAGCTAGTCAGTGGAGCAGTCAGAACACACAAAACATTTACTGATTCAGATCACCATCTTATATGGGTGAATTTGTGGCACCCCAAAACAATTACAATAGTAACATCAAAGATCACTGATCACAGATCACCATAACAAATATTATAATAGTGAAAAAGTTTGAAATATTGTGAGAATTACCAAAATGTGACACAGAGACACAGAGTAAGCAAATGCTGTTGGAAAAATGGCACCAACAGACTTGCTCAACGCAGGGTTGCCACAAACTTTCAATCTGTAAAAAAACACAGTATCTACAAAGTGCAATAAAGCAAAGCACAATAAAATGAGGTATGCCTGTATGTAAGTGCTCAATTTCAGTATACATGTACAGTGGTTTCAGAACAGTTAACCCATTCACCATGGCAGAAACTTTATCAACTACAGTACAACGCTTATGTGCAGTTCCTTTTGCCTTCAGTCTTAAGCAATTCCACTCATTTCCAAGTTAAGCACCTTTTTCCCATCCCCTTCAATGAAGTTGTTTCATACATTTGTAATATACAGTTAGATTCTCTTGATACATTCTGTATTCCATCCTGAAACCTCCAACCTCCTAAATGACTTTTTAATTTGCATACTTAAGATTCACTCTGTTACAAAGTCCTATGGGTCTTGACAAAAGCATAGTGCTATGTACCTAACTTTATAGTATCATACAGAATAATTTCACTGCTCTAAAAAAATCCCCTATGCTTCACCTATTTAGCCCATTATCACTCCCAAACCCTGGCAACCACTGATTTGTTTACTGGCTCTATAGTCTTGCCTTTTCCAAAATGTCATGTAACTGGAAACATACAGTATGTAGCCTTTTCAGACAGGCTTCTTTCAGTAAGCATACACATTTACGATTCACCTACATCTTTGCACAGCTTGATACCGCATTCCCTTTTATTGTTGAACAGTATTCTATAGTATGGATGTACCAGAGTTTGTTTATCCCTTCATCTATTGAAGGACTTCTTCACTATTTCCAGTTTTGAGCAATTATGAATAAAGCTGCTATGAACATTCATACACAGATTTCTGTGTAGACATAAGTTTTTATACCAGTTGGGTAAATACCTCAGAACATGATGGCTGTATCATATGGTAAAACTAAGTTTAGCTTTATAGGAAAATGTTTCATTCCTAAACGAAAAAATTTCAGGAGAAAGAACTTTTTGTATCTTTAATTGACAATACATGGAAAAAAACCCTGAGTTAATGTCAGATTTACATCACTGTAACTGGTTCTTTAAAATTATTAGTTAATAGTATTAAAACTATATAAACACTTATCTCCATCTAGTGGCTACCAAAGAGTAGATATATAAAGTGAAATACCAATTTCAGAAACTTATGTTGACTGTTTACCACAGCACTGTTAGTTATAGCAAAATCAAAAACAAACTGAAAACAAAGTGAATATCCAATAATAGAGAGGTAGCTGAGTAAAGTACTTCATTATGGGCTATTATGAGCTTTCCCTCCCTCCCCTCAAATAAAGAAACGGAAGGAAAAGAAACAAATTAGAGCAGTGGTTCTCAACTCTGGCTGCACATTAAGAATCAGCTGGGAACTTTCAAAAGGTTCGTATGTCTGAGCCCCACTCCCAGAGACTCTTCTTTAGTCTATAGTGGATCCCAGGCACAGATATTATTTTAAGGGGGATACAATGATTCTAATGTGCAAAGTTGAGTACTACTGAATCAGAACTACTAGAGAGCACCTGGAGGTATTACTGAGGTAGAGAGCAGCAAAAAGTGATCCCATTTGGTAAAGCAAACAATGATCAAAATCAAGGAAGAAAGAAAGGGGGAGAGGGGAGAAGGAGGGGAAACCTGATATGAACATATAATTGTAGTATGTTTGTATATGATTATATAAATACAGAGGAAAGCACAAGAATATACCAAGCAAGCTGTAAGCATGGGTCATGGAAGGAGAAAAAAATAATATGGATTAAAAATATTTATATTAATCCCGTGTACATAACATTGCATACATATGCAAGCACATGTGTGCATAATGATATCTGGGATAAAAAGAGATCCCAGATACTAATTTGCAGGGATATTCATGATACATTGTTAAGTGTTTTAAAAAGGAAGCTGTACCCCAATGTTCATAGCAGCATTTATAACAGCCAAGATACAGAAGCAACCTAAGTGTCCACTGACAGATGAAATGGATAAAGAAGTATACATACACACACACACACAGAATAATATTCAGCCATAAAAAAATGAAATCTTGACATATGCAACAATATGGATGGATCTAGAAGGTACTGTGTTAAAGTGAAGTAAGTCAGAGAAAGACAAATAACTGTATGACCTCATAAGTGGAATGTAAAAAAACAAAACAAAATGAAACAGAATCATAGATACAGAGAACAAATGGGTGGTTGCCAGAGGGAAGGGGAGTGGGGAGTGGGAGGTAAAATAGCTGAAGGGGATTAAGAGGCACAAACCTTCAGTTATAAAATAAATAAGGCAGTGGGATGTTATATATAGCATAAGGAATCTGGTCAATAATATTGTAGTAACTTTGTATGGGGGCAGATGGTTACTAGACTTAAAATGATCATTTCATAATTTATGCAAATATCAAATTACTATGTAGTACACCTAAAACTAACATAATATTGTACACTAACTATATTTCAATTTTCTTAAAAAAGGAAGCATGGGACTGCCCTGGCAGTCCAGTGGTTAAGGCTCCGTGCTTCCAATGCAGGGGGCACAGGTTCGATCTCTGGTCGGAGAACTAAGATCCCACATGCCGCGCTGGGCAGGCCAAAAGTTAAAAAAAAAAAAAAAAAAAAAAAAAGGAAGCAAACTGTACAGTATTATATACAGTAAAATTTTATTTCAGGAAAAACAAATAGAAACAAAATGTATTCATGTGAAACAAGAAAGCCTGTTTATAATGGTTTATCCTGGAGGGGTGAGATTTAAATGGGAAGGTAGGAAGAGATGACAAGCTTTGCTTTCATACAGTTTTGTATGATATGTTAAGCATATTTTTCTTAATGTCTTGGATTGGTATCAGTGGGTCTTATTTATGGAACAAATAACCAAAACATAACATACATTTATGGGCTGTATTTTTTTTTTTTTTTGAAATATACCACATCACAGATGACTGACTTGAATGACAGATGCAGCACCATCCCTCAAAAATGAACAAATTTACAATCAGAGCAACCAACATAAAAAGTATTCTATCCATGAGATCTGCTTTCTAATTTAAGTGAAAAGAAATTCAATTAGTTTCTATTTAGTTGAGAGAATAAGAATTTCACAAGTTAACACAGCAAAATTTACATAATTTATAAAATAATAACAGATGCAACAGCCATAAATACATAGGACTAATGCACTATACGCATTCCAATGTCACAAGTAGATCGGTCCTACCTAAAACAGAGCAAGTCTACAGCTGTGCCTGATTCCAAGCAAATGTAAGAATATAAAAGAGGCTAATTTATGATAGAATCAAACCCTAAAGCAGCAAAAAGATGTGTCAGGGAATAAGAAGCAGTTAAAGATATAAACAGCATCCTTTTCCATAATAAGAGAAATGCTCATTAAAATTAGACCAGATACCACTTCTTTTCACCTACCAGATAAGCAAAAATACAAAAGTTTGACAACATATTCTAATGACAAGTACGCAGGGAAATTGATACTATGACACATTGTTGATGGGAATGCAAAATGGTACAACCCCGTAAGGGTAATTTGCCAATATCTAGCAAAATTACACGTGTTTACCCTTTGACCCAGCAATCCCACATCTAGAAATCTATCTTACAGATACATTATCAAAATACAAAAAGATACATGCACAAAGATATTCATTGCAGTACAACTTATATAACAAAAGACTGGATATTACCCAAATGTCCAATAATAGAAGACCATCTGAAGAAACTATGGGGGGGTGGTATTGTGGGGAATCTACTATACAGGTAGAAAAAAGAATAAAGAACATCTCTATACACTGCATGATGGGTTCTCCAGGATATAATGTTAAGTGAAAAAAGCAAGGTAGAAGAATTATACATAGTATGTTATCATTTACCTAAGAAGGGGACACTGGGGATGTAACTATTTTTATGTCTCAATATATATATATCCCCAACCCCCTTTCTTATGTAAATTATTAAAAAAATAAAAGGATAAACCTCAAATTAAACTGTACTATTAAATAGCAAAATAAACAGCTCCCTCCACAACTAACAACAATAAGAGGTCAACCAAATCCTGATCTATGCCAGCTCCTGCTTGGACTACCCCACTTTCCAAACGAAATCTTAAAGGATGGGTACTGTGGACAGCTACTATTTCTATCTACCTAGTATCTACTGTCCCATCTGCTAACAGCAGGACTCAATTTTTGCTTAGAGAATCATACCATCACCCCCACTTTTGATTCATATGACTGGAGTGGGGCTGACCTTATAACTAGGCTAGACTAATAGAGACACACCAAGGATTTTTGTTTCAGCTACTGGAAAAGAAGTATTCTTTTCATTCTGGTTTAAAAATAAATAAATAACACTTTCCAAACACATTGAATATCCCTTCTATCTTGTACCTTGTACCTCAATCAATCAATCATCAGTCTATTAATTCTTATTTTGCAACTATCCTCATAACTGTCCCTTTCTATCTCCAGGCTACCAACTTGGGGGAGTAGGGGACGGGAGGGACTTAACTCTGCTCAATTTGCTTCAAATATGAAGAAATAGTAAAGAGCTTGTTGATTAACAGCCCATACTCCACCATTTACTACTGTATAATCTCAGACAAATTTCTTAACCTAAATTTAGGCATCTTTATCTGGAATACTACCATCTATCTCATGGGTCTATCAGGACAGATAAGTCAATATACAGAATGTGTTTAGCATAGTTTTGGTTACACAGTTAACATACAAAAATATATATCATCATCATCATCATCATCATCATCCCCCAAAATTCATACCTTTAGACCCAGACCCAAAATACAGACAAGGTTTTGTATATACAATATTCATAATAATTTTTAAAAACTGTAAAACTTAAGTCCAATTATGATGGGATGATTAAATTATAGAATAAAAGTAGTAATAGCCAATGCTTATAAACACTTATTATGTGCCAAGCACTCTAAGTGTTTTAAATGTACTAATACATTCAATCTTCACAACAACCCTATGAGGTAGGCAGTACAATAATCCCTTTTTAACTATGTGGAAACCAATGTAGAGAGAAGTTCAGTAAACTACTCCAGGCAATGGAGTGGCTGCAATATGAACTTGGCAGTAAGGCTCCAGAGTCCATGATGATAACCACTACCTGCTACCTCTCCAACGAAGTAAAGCCTTTAAAAATCATAGTTACCAGGAGTTTTAATAATAATATAGGGATATGTTTATGCTAAAATGTTGAGCAAGAAGACATGAAACCAAATTGTACTACGCAGTATCATCTGTAATGTACGTGTCTTTTGGATGGTGGGATTAGGGATAAAATTCATCCTTCTTTATGTTTTTCTGTACCATATAACTTCTACGATTAAATGTAGTATATTTAAGATAAGAAAATAATTTCCAAAATAAATTTGCTCTATATTAAGCATCTAAACTCTCACTTGAAACAATTATGCTGGATTTCAGTCATATCTATCTGATAAGCCTTAATGAATCAAGGTCTAACATCCTGACTTCTATACCTAGATGGCTAGTAAAAACAAATAATGGGGTATAGTAATCAGGAGACAAAGATAGAAGGAATTGCAGAGGGAGTCTTTTCATATAGAAAATTTGATAACTACAAAAAGGCATTATCAACATATAAATAAGAGTACTAATCACAGAGTAGAAATCTGTTGCATTCAGAGAGAAAAGCGTTTGTCCTTAAATTTTTACCTAATGATGTAAAATATTTGATTAGAGGACTTGTAAAGTACTGTATGTTATAAATTCAAAATACTCTACATGTTATGTTACTAGACTAGAAATCTTGGGAGAACATCCCTCATACACAAAGATAAAGGCAAAATAAGAAAGAAGCAACTATAGAATGCTTACATTTACAACACAGATGGGAAATAATGCAAGAAGACAAAAGGTATCTGACAAATAAAGCAGAGGACTGGACTGAGATTAAATTGTGTCTGTATTATTGCTAAATAGTACCTCAGGTGTGGGCCCTGCTTTATGTGTTAATAATATTATAATACATAATATCAGATGTAAATGAGCAGAGTAATCAGAGGCAGTGAGACATATGACTCTGTAATTTTTATCTTGAGTGATGTATGAAAATGGGATCTCAAACAGGTTCTAGGGGTCAAACAGATCTCTTTGGGAAGGGAGTGAGTTATAAATAAAAGGAATATGCAAATCTGAATGGTCCAGAATCCCACTGGCATGGCCATAACCAACATAAATAAACCAAACGCTCATGAATCTATTATTACCTCACCTGTCACCACTGCAGCATGCAAGAACCGGGACTAGGAGAGAGCGGAGCCCATTATCCTGATGGCTTCTGGGAATTGCCTCTGTTTGCTAGCAATCATGTCTGCCTGATCCCTCAATTGTTGTTCCTGTGCCCTGGCTACTACCAAAAAAGATCAAACCTTCCAAAAAGTAGTAAGATTTAGGACAGTGAGTCAATAACTTTGCACACTACTGACATTCAAATATATGATTGTGAACATAACTGGTTCCTAAGCATTGCTTATCAAATTTTATACTTAGCCTGGGTGAGCAACATCTCCCACTCTCATTAGCAACTATTCCAAACCTCAGGTGGCATTCTTTTCACTCAGCAGAACTCACGTTTTACTTAGCCCTGAAAACTGAAGCAACTGAGTGATCACCTGAACTTCCCACTTCCCCTGTGCCTAATGGAACTCACCTCTATCTCCATCCACTCTTTCCCTCTTCCCTCCAGTCTCCTCAGGGAAGGAGGTGGCCATTCTCCTATTCAAGACAATACTACCTAACCTCCTCTGGATACTTTGCTTAATCAATTCCTTAGAAAACTGTTTTTGTTCTATCTCACTTGGGAGTGGGAGGCAACAGATAAAAACAATTTCTGAAAGCAGTATTAACTAAGCTTTTTTTCTTAGTTCCTAAGGTTGCCAACAAACAAACAAACCGAACTGTACATCAAACTGGTTACACTACCTCCCCCAAAAAGACTGCTCTCAAGTGACTTCAGAACACAGAGCTTTTGACTATACAGCCTTAGTAGAATTACCGAAGCACAAAATGATCTGTAAACAATTTTAAATTTTTTAAACTTAATTCAATGATTTCATTGTTTAACATAATATCTAGGTTGGTATTTGAAGCTATTTACTTTGAAAGAAAAAGTAATTTTCTTACATATGATGTATTGTGCTTGAGTAGGAGAATATTCTCAATCCTAGGACACGTATATTGAAGTATTTAGGAGTAAAGTGTCATGATGTCTATAACTTACTTCATTTAGTAGAGACAGACAGAGAGGGAAAGAACAAATAAAGAAAAATGTTAACTAGGGGAGGATTATAGTGGTACATGGGAATTTATAATACTATTCCTTTAGCTTTTCTGTATGTTTGAAATTTTTCATAAGAATAAACAGCATGTGTGAAATTAACTCATTTTGGTTTAAAAAAAAAGCATTTATATACATATATACTCAGAAAAAGATTTGTAAGGATACAGCCTAGGTTAGGAAATCTGATAGTAAAAATATAATATTATTTTCATATTTTTGATTATATGTGCTTTCTAAGTTTCTATAATAAAAATTTAATGTTTCTGTAATAACAGAAATTTTAACTTTATATATTATAATAACAAATATAAGTAAGTATCTAATCAAGATTGCAGACTGAGCACACAGGCTTTTGTCTCCATTCCTTCTAAAAAACCACTGAAATAAAAGTAGAGAAATACATAAAGAAATATTTCCCCAAGAATATAGAAAAAGGATGGAGTTGTGGAAGAGAGTTTCACCAACCAACAAATAAGAAATGTCAATAAAATTTCCAAAAGATTGGAGGAGATGGAGACATGCTGAAAATGAAAGAAAGTCATAAAAGCTGCAACCACTTATGTATTATGAGAAAGTTTACAGAAAGGAAGAATTGATCTCTCCGTTAGAAGAATGTCAACTCTGGGCTCAGAATCAGTCAGTGAGGCACAGGATAGGAGTCATAAGTATTAAGTGACTCTGAAAACAGAGTAATTAATCAAAAGTCTATATACAGAACTTCACTACTCAGCACCCCAATTCCCTCCCCAACTTTGACTGACAGAGCACTCAGATAATTTGACATTTACCTCACAGAGGAAAAACAGACTATCTTTCTCCAGAGGAACTGAACAAGTCAGTCGGAGAGCACTGGGGTTTCTAACTGAGTGTTAACATCTGGGGGCCCAAACAGAGTAGTCTGCAGTCCTCCCACCAAAATCTAAGTCTGACAGTCGACACACCTCATCCATACTCACGCTAAAGAGAATTACTAGCATCAAACCTACTTAGACCTCAGCAGGGTAAACCCAAATTAACTACCCAGACCACCTTTCCAGGAGAGTCAAGGATTATCAGGCAAATGAGGAAAACTAACAACATGAAAGACTAACTTAAATTTCTAATTCAGAAGGATAAAGGATAATTGAGAAAGAGAGACATTCAGAAAGATTTGAGAAAAAATTCTACAGACAAAGTAAGACCAAGATATTGAAGAGAAGAAACCTCTAAGCATGTAAAGCAAAAAGAATACATGATATAAAAAGACATAACTGATGAACCTAGTGGTAGGGCAGGAATAAAGATGCAGACGTTGAGAATGGACTTGAGAACACAGGGGGAAGGGGAGGTTGGGACGTAGTGAGAGAGTAGCATTGACATATATATACTACCAAATATAAAATAGATAGCTAGTGGGAGGCAGCCACATAGCACAGGGAGATCAGTTCAGGGCTTTGTGTCCACTTAGAGGGGTGGGATACGGAGGGTGGGAGGGAGACGCAAGAGGGACGGGATATGGGGATGTATGTATGCATATAGCTGATTCACTTTGCTGTACAGCAGAAACTAACACAACATTGCAAAGCAATTATACTCCAATAAAGATGTATAAAAAACAAGACATAAAAGATTAAAAGATCAATCCAAGAGATCCAATATCCAAGTAGTGAGAGTCCCACCAAAAGAGAATAAAGAAAATATAAGGAGAAAAGTATTATAATAGTTTTCTATTGCTGTTTCACAAATTACCAAAAATTCAGTGGCTTAAAACAACATTTATTATCTCACACAGTTTCTGAGGGTCAGGAACCTGGGAGCAGCTTAGCTGATGGTTCTGGCTCAGCATCTCTCATGAGATCGCTATCAAACTAACAGCTGGGCAGTATTCATCTGAAAACTTGAATGGGGCTGGCAGTTTCACATCCAAGTTCACTCACATGACTGTTGGCCAGAGGCCTCAGTCCCTAACCACATAGGCCTTTCCATAGGGCTGCTCACAACATGGCAGTTGGCTTTCCCCAGAATGAGCAATCCAAGAGAAAGAAAAGCCGTCAAGAGAGAAGCCATAGTATCTTTCATAACCTAATCTCAGAAATGACACACTATCACTTCTGCCATATCCCAGTGATCATGTCTACCAATTCTGGCACAATGTCAGAGAAGACTACACAGGGCATAGATACTAAGAGGTATGGATCATTGAGGATCATCTTGGAAGATGGCTATACCAGTTATCAAGAAAAATCATAGGAAAAAATTTCCTCAGAGCTTCTGATACATGAATCTTCAGACCGAAAAGGTCCATTAAGTACTAAGGAGAATGAAAAAAGATCCACCTAGATACATATCATAAAACTTCAGATCTCTAAAGATCAAACAATTATAAAAGTGTCACAGGAAAGGGGAAAAAATGCTCACCCACAAATGAATAAGAATCAAACTACCACCATACTTCTTATCAAATTAATGGCAAAAGACAAGGGAGTATTGCTTTAACAGTTGTAACAGAAAATGTGTATCAACGGGGAATTTTATGTTCATCCAAATTAACAATCAAGCATGAGAGCAAACCAGAGTTCCATCTGGAAATTTAAAGAATCAGAAAGTTTAGCTTCCAGCACAAGCATTATTGGGAATACACTTGAGGCTGCACTCCAATAAACAAGACTCCCAGAAAGACATAAGATGCAGGAAACCCCAGATAAACATGATAAGAGGAAAATCCTAAGGTAATGGCTGCAGAGCATGCCTACAGAGCAAATGGACCAGACTGGAATAGAATTCCATGCAAAGGACAGTATGATTGAGTGGGCAGAATAATAGGGATATCATAAAGGCATATTAGTTCGAAAAAAAGGCAGTTGGAAACTTCAGGAGAAACAAAAGACAATATAACAAAGTAATGGCTCAAACAGAAATGAATAAAGGATGGTATGGTTTTAGCAATTGCAAGACTGTGAGAAAAGAGGCTATATACTAAATACAATCTCCTTAAAGTGCACTAGGAGTCAGGCCAGTGGACTCAAAAAAAAAAAAAGTAAATGAATACTAGGTTATTTTTTAGCCCTGTATTCAACAACATTCAAACAGTTATCTTAACTGTTTTTCAACATATAGAATAAACCTTTGGATGGAAGACTTGACTGCAACTGCAAAACAAAATGTTGGCAACCTTAATTTAAAAGAAAAGAAGTAACTAATAAAATGCAGAGGGTAGAGATAAGGAAAAGAAAAATGAAAACTAAGGGTGGTTACTAGTTCATTTTATATGAAGAGATATGAAAAACTGGCTATAGATAGAACACTTAATAGAACACTTAATTGTAACACTTATTACAATTATCTTTAATCTGTAAAAACCAAAAAATATAAATAATTATTAATTTTTGGAAAGAAGGAAAAGAAAACACAATGGAAAAAGTGAAAGCAGTGTCAATGAACTAAATCCTCATATTTCTTATCAGAAAGTCAACTGAACCAAACGTAAAATAGATAGCTAGTGGGAAGCAGCCGCATAACACAGGGAGATCAGCTCGGTGCTTTATGACCACCTAGAGGGGTGGGATAGGGAGGGTGGGAGGGAGGGAGACGCAAGAGGGAAGAGATATGGAGACATATGTATATGTATAACTGATTCACTTTGTTATAAGGCAGAAACTAAAACACTATTGTAAAGCAATTATACTCCAATAAAGATGTTAAAAAAAAAAAGTCAACTGATAGCAAGTTAATCCAATAAGCAGAATTTAGTATACTTTACATCAAAGTTATGTCTTGAACATAAACTCTACTGTTGATGGTTTAGAACACATTATGCTAAATCTGGACTGACCCTCCTCTTCACACCTCTTGTGAACATTAGTTATATATTGAACAGTAGTTAATATATATATATAACTCTAGTTACATGTGCTTATGTGCATGAGACTGTATTTGCATGTCTGAATGCACATATGTGTATATATTTTAACTAAAGGCACAACTTCAGTGTATTTTCTTTCAGCATTTTTGTCTAAAAGTTAAAAGAGAGAGAGAGAGAAATCAATGAAATGCAAGTAATAGTCAGGGAAGGGAGTATCCTGGTTAACTGAAGCCTGAGATTAATTAAGATTTAATCTATTTTTCCTATGTGTGTAAAAGATTACTCATAGCAATCTACCATCACACAGGAAAATAGCATCCTCTCTCATTGTACAAATGCTAATGCTAACCCTAATGGAAGTGAGAAGTGCATCTGATTTTAAGAAACAGTGAAGGGGTGGGCAGCAGGAAGAGACACGGAAAGTATCTGAAAACTATTTTAAGGATCTTAGAATAATTTCTCAGGAAAAAATCAGAATAAGTAAATTCACAATGATGAACCTCACAAATCTAAAGGACAGTTTAACAGAAGAAAGCAGCAGGAGAATACTGTATTACTACCATCAGGAAGAACTTTCTAACAACTGTAGCTACTCAACAACAGAATGGACTGTCTATAATAAAGGTCTGATCTTCCATCACTCTATTGTTTAAATAAAGACCAGAAATCATCTGTTTGCAATGTTAAAAACTGGTGGATGATTGGACTAGATAATCCCTAAGGTAATTGTAACTGTAAGTATGAGAGTTCTAAACTAATAAATTTTGACTTACCAACATCCATTGCAGTTTCCATGAAGCTTTTCTGTCGTGAAGCAAATTCTGCAAGCAATTTCTGCTGCCTCTCTCTGGCCTTTTGTCGTCTAGATTAAACAGAAATAAAGTGATAAGTACCAGACGTGCTTAAGACATACCTACTATCTTTCAGGGGTATATAATGTACGAAAGGCCCCCCCGCACACAGTTAAGAACAACCAATTTTCTGTACTATGTATTAAATTTCAGGTAAAATTTTATTGTCCTTAAAAGGATTCTGCTGCTTTAAAATAGTTTGACAATCATTGGGCTTAAATAGGTAAAAATAAAAGCCACGATTTACTTTAAAATGTGAAATAATAATTAAAGTAGATAGAAAATTTGGATGTCCAACAACACAATTTCCTAAATATATCTCAGTTCATAGCAAGAGCAAGAAGAGTTTTAGCTAGGAATCCACAATTTAACCCCAGGTACAAATAACAGCAAACTCATTGCTAGAAGAAATTATTATGTTAAGCTATGAACAGAATCTAAAAGATAAGAATAGTCAGATTTAGGGGACCTCCCTGGTGGTCCAGTGGTTAAGAATCCACCTTCCAGTGCAGGGGACGCGGGTTCGATCCCTGGTTGGGGAACTAAGATCCCACATGCTGCGGGACCTTAGCATGTGGGAGCAACTGAGCCCACGCGTTCTGGAACCCACACGCCACAACTAGCGAGAAGCCCGCACACCACAACAAAAGATCCAATGTGCCGAAACTAAGACCTGATGCAGCAAAAATTAATTTATTAATTAATTATTTTTAAAAAGAATAGTCAGATTTACTGTTACCTTAAAAACAGGTCTCTTCCTAAAATAGAAATAGCAATAAGCCAGGAAGTTTTCCAGTTTCTACCAGGAAATATTCCAAGTTTGGTTTATTTTGTTTAAAGTAAAAGAATATGAAAGAGTCTCAAATACAAGATAAAGATAAAACTATATTCCAAATCTAAGCATAAATATTCCTTTGGATTAGTTCACTTTATTCTATTTATTAATTATCCCTTATCTACTTCCAAAGAGCATTTTAATTTGAGGCTAGTTGAAAAAGAAAAAAAATGACTATAACATAAGTATAAGAAAATAAAAGTAAACTAATAAAGACAGGAGATAGGCTTCCCTACATTTAAAGATGCTAGAAATACTAATAAGCATAAAATTCTACCCCCAGCAAGGTAAGGTTCATATAGTAATTCAAAACAAGAGAGGAGGGAGAGGAAGAAGAAAAAGGTTAAAAGGTAAGTTATACATTAACTCATTGGGAGAGACAAACTTTTTACTTGAACTAAACTCAAAAAGGGATTTATCATAGCCCATGATACAAAGGACATTAAAAACATAATGGATGAAAAAAAAACCCATAATGGATGGAGTATACTACAGCAGTTTCTTTTAGTGACCATTTATTATATCTATATACTACAAAAGAATTTTATTAAACTGAGACTCTACGTAGTAATTTCTATGGGAAACATAAAAGAATTCTGCTATTAATCTGAAATGATTCAAGGATATAGAATTTAGAAGAATGGAATGCTGATGGTAATTTTTAGATTATTCACACATCCACTCTGACCCATTTAGTGGAGACAATCACAAACATCTATAAAATCAAGTACTGTGGTCCAGCTTACCATAAAAAGTTACATATTTTTGCCAATAAAGTTCAAGAGATTTTTAACACTCCTTTTCTAACATTTATTTTAAATGTAAGTTAGGGCCCACTTAAGAAAACTCACTGTATTACCTATTTTATAAATATAACTCTTATTTTTTATATTATATTTTATATTTTAAGCCAATATATTATTATCCAGGTTGATCACTCACCCTACTCATCAAAGTGGACTCCCAATGACATTAGCCATTTCAAAAAATTAAAAACCACTCCTGGGCTTCCCTGGTGGTGCAGTGGTTGAGAGTCCGCCTGCCAATGCAGGGTACGCAGGTTCGTGACCCGGTCCAGGAAGATCCCACATGCCGCGAAGCAGCTGGGTCCGTGAGCCGTGGCCGCTGGGCCTGCGCATCCGGAGCCTGTGCTCCGCAACGGGAGAGGCCACAACAGTGAGAGGCCGGCGTACAGCAAAAAAAAAAAAAAAAACCACTCCTGCACTCTCTTTCCTTCCTGAACGTGGAAGGTGGCACAGTGGCCTAGGACAGGGTGTCAAGACCCAACGGCCCGGCACAGGAAGGCATTCGTGTGGGGGAAAGTTACAAGAAATTGGTTACATACAAGGGAAGTAATCAAAAATTAATACATATTAAGGATTATAGGGGCCAGGTTTCTCACTATGGGAGGAGAGAGTTACAATTATGAAAAGAAGGAAAAGAAGAATAAATCCTATGGTGCTGGATTAGAATTGGGATTATCAGGTTGAACTCACATAGTTTTTAATAACTCTCTCTCCCCTCCCTTTATCTGCCTCCCATACACACACATTTTTGCCCACTAAGAGGGTCTGTGAATGAGCTCATTAGAATGAGCACATGGACTGTAGTTTCTAAAGAAGATTCTTTACTAAAAGGAACTCTTTGGAGAAATGGCTAATACCAAACACAAGATGAACCTGGGCTATCTTCTTGGCCCAGAAAATAATTGAAAATGCTCAAAGAATGGTGGGGAGAAATCCAAAGAACACAGAAACCAGCTTGAAGGGACTCCCACTGGTCAAATCTAGAACAATTTGAGCATCAAAATGATTAATGAGCATGAAATTATAACCCATAAAATAAAATAGGAATCCATAACTCCAAACTGATATAAGTAAATAAATGAATAAACTGAAAGTTGATGGAGAACAGGATATTGCAACATCTCAAAGTATCTCCCCACAAATTACATATTAATTACAAAGGGGGAAAAAAAAAAGAGAGGAAAGTTACTAAGGGTAACTTGACAGTGAAGAAGTCTAACAGACACCCTCATAATCAAGTGATCAAAGTTAATCACCAGTAATTAAACAAATTAAAATCATGTGACACCTGATAGGATGCAGTCAAAAGAAAACAGCAACACTTCCTTTTTTTTTTTTTTGGCCAGGCCACCGCAACTTGCAGGATCTTAGTTCCCCAACCAGGGATTGAACCCGGGTCATGGCAGTGAAAGCCCGGAATACTAACCACTAGGCCACCAGGCAACTCCCCAGCAACACTTCCTTGATATTCCTCTCAAAGGTGCATCATCGGAATCCAATAGGAATCGGAATCCTCTCAATAGGAAAGGAGACAAGCCCAAGTTGAGGGACATTCTACAGTGTCTATTGCTCTATAATCTTCAAAAGTGCCAAGGTCAAGAAAATAAAGGAAAAACTGAGGAAACTATTCCATGCTGAAGGAGACCAAAGAGACATGACAACAAAATGCAATGAGTGATTCTGGACTGGATCTTTTTGCTCTGAGACACGTTACTGGGACAACTGTCAAAACTTGGGATCTAAGGATTTTATCGTACTAAATAAAATGTTGATTCCCTTATTTTGAAAGGTGTATTCTGATTAGGTAAGAAAACGACCTTATTCCTAAAAAACACACACTAAAGTATTCCAGGGTAAAGCAACTTACTCTGAAATGATCCAGGAAGTTCTTTGTATTATCCTTGAAACATTTCTGTAAGTTTGAGATTTCTTCAAAATAAAAAGGTTTTAAAAATTAAACCCATCCTCAAAGGACAAAAATTTGTCATCAAGGAAGAAATGGAAACAAACAAAAATGTGCCGTAGATGCTCAAAGACGTATGAGACCTCCAAAAATGTTTAATAATAATAGCACTGATAGAATATGTGTTTGGTCTCCTATACTACTCCTTTGTAAACTTATAATAAACTTATAAGTTTCAGTATGTTTCTTTAATTAAAACAATGAGCTACGCACTCTACAGCTCACCTTTAAATACATACATGTACATTTACATTTAGAATACATATGGCTGTCACCATATGTATTCTAAATGTAAATGATAACTCAAGCATGCTAAATGCACAAGCACTGACTATCTTTGATTCCATTTACCTTACAAACTAATCAGCTATGATTATAGCTGATAAACATCCAGGTGATTAGCCTCAGATGGCCAAAAGTGGGGATGGGGGGGTGGTAATATAAAATCTTCAACTGTACCATACATTAGTTTAAAGCATTAAAAATAAAAATTACCTTTCTTCTTTGTCCAGTGTTTTCTTCTCTGCAGCAGTGATCTTTTTGGGTGGTACAGGAGGGGTCACTTTTCTACATATCTCTTCAATGATGCGTTTGTTCATTCTGCTTTGCAATGCAGCTTTTAGTAAAATTCTTTCTACTGCAGTTATACCATCTCCATGACTATACTTAGGTATATCTGGTTGGATTAAAATTTCTATGTCATCAAGCCAGGGAGGATAGTAGGAGTTTTGTTTTCCTGAGAGTTTGTGGTGAAGTTTAATTAACAAAGACAATATGCTTTCTTTAATTTCCAAAATGGCTGTAGTTAACTGTGGAGCTGAACCAGGTGCAGACCATTTATTTGAAGTTTTAGGACGAACCACCTGATTTGCTTCACTGCTATTGCGATTGATGATCTCCTGAAACTTCTTTCTACGCTCTGCTACTAAGCTGAAAACTTGAGCTGTACCAGAATTCTACCATTCAAAAGAGAAAGAAAAAGAAAAATCAAGAGAAGTTATTCAAGTGTCAAGTTCAAAACCATATTAGTACTACATTTTCAAAAGGGAATGTTCAAAGTTTCATCCAAAGATTTATTTATTTAATAGATTTGCTCTTTAAGTAAATCTGTCTCTTCACTTCTCTCAAATATACTTAGTCCCCCTCAACCTGGAAACGATCGAGGAGAAAGGCAATTAGCCACAGTAACACCTGTTTTACAACCTCCTGGGCCTACCTACCAGGGAAAATAGACAAAGCTTGAGTAGTTTCTACAGCCATATTAAAGAGGAATCATAAACAAAGTCCTTCATCAGATTAAAAGAATAAAAGCTATTCTATCCAACATTCATCAAGAATACTATACTCTTTACCAACTTCTAGAAGACCATGATATCTTCCACTTAAGAAAATTATAAATTAATTTTTTACCAAATTAATGAATCTGAACTGCTAATTAATTTCATTTTTAAGGAACTTCAAAAGTTTGAAAATTAATTCTAACACAAATGCTTTAAGTTACTAAAGTGAAATATAAAGATGAAAAATCAAACTAATCTCTTTCATATTTAAATATCACTACAATTTGTTATTTGAACAGATTTTTTAAAACTATTTCTCTCAATAATTTATCTTCAAACTAGCCTTTTCTGCTAAAGCAGTCAAACTGCATTAGGGCTCTTAGAAATCATCTTTTAATTAAGATACAAGCTAGTTTAATGGATTTCATTAATTTTTTTTAAGCAAGCATAGAAAGGATACTTCAATCAGTTGAGCTTTTTATGAGCTAAATTATAACATACATTATTTTTTTTTTTAACATCCAAGCTGTTTTTCAATGTACTCTGTATCAGCATTAGAGGCAAAGGCTGCTGCTTATAGATTCCAATATTTTAATCAAAATTCTTTATGGTGTTCACAGCAAAAACATATTGTCAAAGACAAAGAAAGTTCCTATAAATGGACTCTTCAAGAAATGTCTGAGTCAATGTTCTTTACTTGCAAAAATCTGTATTGTAGGAATTAGAGGTATTTAAATTTAGTTACTTGCCCTGTCATATCAAGATTTTTCATTTCTGCTTTCTATAAATTAATTAAGCTACATGCAATGAGAGAGCTGACTTTCAAAATGCGTCCAAATACACAATATATGGAGTTTAAGATTTTTGTGGGCTTATTTTATCAAAGTTAATTAACTGCCATAGGAGAAAAAAAAAAAAGTTGTGAATGGGCATGCCACCAGCAACTAAAGATTAAATTTATTTTGATTTAGGGAACATTCACTTTTAAGATGTTAGTAACAATGCTAAATGTAAACAGACTGAAATGTGCCGCTTATAATTGGCCCAAAATACTAACACTACTAAGAAAAACCCACTATTAAATATGCAGTATTATTTTTTAAGTTCAATAATATGAATTTTCTTTAAAATTAAGCCGAAATTACTGCGTTTAAAAAACACACACACATTGAACATTTTTTAATCTAATCATATTAATTAAACACACACATATACACACAAATACTTCAGCATTTGTCCCCATTTCCAGTTAAAGCCATATTGCTAGTTAATGCAAATATTATATACTTCTACCTCTCTTTGAAGAACTTTAGGCCGACGTGAACTCTGGCAGATTAAAGGAAAAAGATGGGTGAGGCAAAAGTTGCTTAGATATATCAGAGGAAATAAAAGACAATTTAAAATTATCTACAACCACATTTATTTTTCTTTTGGATATGATAGGATGATCTAAATGACACAACCCAACATAATAAAGTCTTTCTTTTTTTTTGTTCTCTCTTTTACACTTACTTGTAAGGAACCCAAGCTATCAGAGCTGGTACTTGCAGGTGAGTCTCTCTTCACTTCTGGAGCAGTCTCTGGAACTCTCACTCTAACATAATTTATAAAGTGTCGCATATTTGATACTAAGTTACTACCAGGAAACCAACTGTCATGACAACGTTCTGGTCCACCTGCTGATGCCTAAAACATAAACATAATGAATATCAAACCTTGCCAATCTGGTCTAAGGTACAATGGAAATGTAACAAGCCCAAATAATAGTCTATTGCCTGTCATATTCCTGAATCCCTTATAGTCTCATTCACAAATCACAAAGTGCTAATAAAACCAATACAAACACAAAATTTTAGAACAAATTTCTCCGTACTAATATAGGTAAGTCCAATGGAAGTCAGCTAAACTTCTCCAGAAAAAAATACACTTTTCAATTTGGAAATACTTAGTACAGAATATTATTCATCAACCATTAGGAATAACTCATAATACAGTCAAATAATGCTAATTTGGACTAACTGTAGAAGAAAGTCTGAAAAATCAACCAAAAGTCTGACTTAGTCTTAGAGGAATCGTAATGACCTTTTAATATCTATTATGAAAGAATATATGTTGACTCAACTTAGAATATAAAGTACAGCCTAGTCTTTTTACTTGTCTGGTTTTTTCTTGTTTGTTTGTTTTTTTGCTGTTATTATGTTGTGTTGTATTCTGTCTTTTTGGAGGGAGGGGATGAGGAAAATATCAATTAATTATAAAATCAATTTGTAGTGACAATTACTTTTATGGAAGTGATACTTATAAAATCCTGAAACAGATTAACAACTTGTATTCTTAAGTAAACATTCTCCCTTAAAACAATACTTACTCCATTAACTTAAAACCTTTACAGAAACAATTTGCTATTCAAAATTAATCCCTAATCAAATTATTAGAATTTCTAGACTGAATTCCTAACATAACAATTATTTACCAGTAATCAATGCTATTAGTATAACACCAAAAGTGCACTAACCATGTTTCTTACATCTACATATTATGAATTACGAATTTCAAATTCAATAATTCTACAAATGGAGTTTAATGTATTAGTGAAACCTCTCAAAGAACATATGTACGTGAAAATTAAAAAGGGCCTTTTCCAATAGTTCTTAGGAAGATTTTCATCTGAGTACGATGAATCCATAAATACCTTTCAAGATGACATACAACCTTTTATTAAGGCATGTCATAACTTCAACATTTAAAAATACAAGAAACTACTTACCTCTTCATCTGATTCCTCTTCAGCTGAATTTTCAAGTCCTAATTCAATCAGATATAAAACCATGCAGAGTACATGTTCTGACAGATTTTGATGATCCATCAAAATCTTTAAAAAGGGAAAAGATGCCCTGTAATTACTTTTTTTCCACAAAACATATTTCACTTAAATATCAAAAAATATTTTAATGCTATAGATGAAAGTAACATAAAATACATATACACATATATACGTGTATGTATGCATATGTACATATATATACATATATATAGAAAATTCATAATCAGATACATGAATAAAGCCATACCTTGGTGAAAAGACAAAAATAAAACCCGTAAAACAGGTTCCTTCTCAAGATCACACAGTATTTTAGGCAATATCCAGAGATATTAGTTCACTGATTTCCTAAAGGTTAAGACATTAAATAATCCACTAAAACCATTATTATAAAAATACTAGTATCTAATAAAGTAATTTAACAAGACTATTTTACATTCTAAGTTGCTGACACTCTTCTCCTGATGACAAAGATATCAGATAAATAAGTTTGTTAAATAGGATAATTCATGCAAATGTGTTTGGCATAGCACCTGGCATATAACTGGGAGCAAAATAATTGTTTATGGAACATTAATATTCTTAAAATCTGTCTCTAAAATTAAAGCTCTGAACCTGAGTGTTTTGTGTTGTTGTGTAAATGTGTATGCAATGTGTGGTTTATATGAGTGAGAAAGGAAAAAGAAATGCAAGTGGTTAGGAGAGAGGCTTCTCTGAGGAAATACTGATAAATCTGACCTTATACACGGAATACACAATGCAAGCCTTACACATTTTATGCAGGACTTTGGGGCTAACCTACACCAATCACTCATTCAATATGATGCAACAAACTATTAACCAGAAGACACATAAAATACCATAAGAAAAAAACAGCCTGGCAACTATCATGTTGTCTTCATTATTTAAAAAAAAAAAGCCATCTGGTCAAACTATGGAAGGGGTAAGAGGAAGAGCTTCTGCGGGGAGTGGCATTGTCAGCTGCAGATGAGACTACAGAGAACAAAAAAAGAGGCCAGTCTAGGCTGAGCCTAGCAGAAACTGCCCAAACGGCAGAGGGAGCTTGGAAAGGACTTAGTCACTTAGGAGCTAATCTATTGTGACTAAAAAATAAAGACTTTCAGTTCACTGACTTTCTAATGCTTATTCTGACTACTGAGAAGGCTTTTCCATTCATATTTTGTGTGGCACAGTGGTGAGGAGAATAGACTTTCAAAATCTTTTAAAAACCTGTTTTTTAATACAAATTCTGTATATACTTAGCTATTTGACCTTGAGCAACATCTGGCCTTAAGTTTTCTCATCTTTAAAACTGGAATAGTAGTCCAGAATTATTGCAAGGATTACATGATCACTATCTGTAACTTGCTTCATACAGTATCTAGCAATTGGTGTTCAATAAATAGTAGATAGGTGGTATGGATAGTGGGAGGAGCAAGAACAGTAAGAGGGGACTGAAGGCTGGGAGGCAACAAAGGTCATGTTTTCTAATCCAGTACTTTACAGGGAGGAAACCAAGGCTCAGCCACACACTCAGCTAGCACAAGCAATACTAGAACAGTTTCAAACTCCCAAGGACTGCCTATCATTACTACTCTGCCTCCTCTTAATAAATAGAGCATTACTAGCTAAAATTAAATAAATTTTGGCTTGAAATCCTATGGCATTACATCTTACAGCTTCAAATGAGTAACTTAAGGGCTAAGAAAAGAAAAAACTTTATTAGGTACTACAAAAAAAAAATAAAAATGGTTTCTGGGGATTTTTATCAACATGTTCTATATTAAAGTTTTTTAATATTAAACATGGCAGGAGATGAAATGGTTTACTGACACTGATTTTTAGAAAGTTGACCTGCCAATGCAATGTCAATTAAAGGTTCTTCTATTATCATAAAAGTCATGAAAACTATTACAAAGTTGAGATTTTAAAAAATTTGTTCATAATAATCTTATAACAATATTGCCTTTCTATTTTTGATGAAATATTATTTTTACAGTAAGCAAATAAAAAGGTTGAAAAAATTTAACTTGAAAGGACACAAATCATTTGCAGTAGGCTTCTTTAATTTTTAAATCAAGAATTACTGACATTTATTATCTGTAAGATGTTACGGAAAAACCCAAAGAAACTTTTTGCCCAACCCAATATATGTACTTAGCTTCACTATCTGAACTAGTTATTTAATCTCTAAAACTTAAAAATCATATCTGAAAAATGAGAACAACAACAGAACTTTCACTCATAAGGAAGTTTCCTAGAATTAAACAAAGTAATGTATATAAGTGTATAAAGTATTTGAAACAAAATCTGGCACTAAGTAGACATTCAAAAAAAAATCTATTTGTAAAAAATCAAAACCACAAATATCTTTTTAGTAAGAAAAAATATTCTACTTTTTTTAATGAAAAAAGAACATTTTAAATCATTTTACTGAATAATTCTCTTAGAAATTAATGAAAATAAACCATTCAAGATGTTTTTTTGAGGCGCATGTCTAAAATTTTAACAGGAGTAATTTTTACAAGTAAAACAAAAAACTGGTCATGGGGTAGAGTTAAAAAGAATAGGGGGTACAGAAATCTAAAAGTTATATTTGTTTACACAGCAAACAAGAAAAAAACTAAAGTGTCTACTTAACTAAATTTAATTTAAATAATGCATATGTAGTCATTGTAAATTTGCCTAACAAATAGGCTTACTTTTTTAATTTGATTTTTAATTTTTCAAATTCTAATTAGAAAGAAGAAACAATAGTTTTTTTATATCTAACTGTATAATGTTTATCGTGTCTAGTTACTTTATAAATGTCTATAGTTATTTTACCTATATAACATGAGTATAGTTTGTCTTTCATTTCTTATCCAGGTTAGAACATAAATATGCCTGTTATATATATATACACATACTCCATGACATTATGTATACAATTTTTGAGTACACAACTAATGTTAGCCAAATAAGTAAGTCCATTCTGTGTGAGAAGACCCAAGGATAAAACAAATTCTAGGTAACAAAAAAGTAAAAGCATCACCTTTTGAGTTTCTAAGGTATTTAACGAAAGAAAATCCTTAATGGTGTCACTTAGGAGCCCATTCAAATCCCTCCATGTCACATTCCTGATCAGAGGAAGAAAGCCAAGAGAACAAGCCTAAACACAGGGTCACTGGCTCCTATGGCTGCCATGTTAGTTTTGTCATTTTAGTGGATTCTGGTGGTTGTTTGGTCCCTACTGTTCATTTCATTCTTCCTGTACTCACACAATATTTCACTTCTTGTGGCACAGAAACCATAAAAAAATTCCTATCTGAAACTGATAATATGAATAGTTTCCCCCAAAAAGTGGTATAGCTGTTATTTTCAACTTAGATTTGAAATTACATAAAGAATACAATTCATATATATGTGATTATGACATATCCTCACACATCTTAAACATATAAATACATTTTACTTTATAAATATTTTTATGTAAATATTATCCTTTAGCACTTTTATTTACAAATTATGGTAATAAATTCTAATCTGAGTCTTTCTATTTGAATTACTACTGTACCTTGTAAAGCAGAGTGAATAGCACAATGTGTAAAGTTTTACAGTGCAAAAGTCTCATGAGACCTTTATAGCTGGGATGGAGTGGCGTCCTTTTCTTATAGGGAGGCCAGGGATTTCCAGGGAATTTTCCACTCTGTTTTAAACTGTAAAAATAAAACAATACTAAAATTAGATGATAGACTCAAGATTAAAATGTAATTTAAATAGTGATTCCATAGCTTCATCACACACTATATATGTTACTTCAGCACTTTTTGGAATAGCCTTAGGTACAGATCATAACTTCCTCTACCTTTTTCTGGATGTATCATATTATTGATTCATTACCATTGAACTCACAGCTAACAGCACTATAACAGCCTGAACAAAGCTTATCTGACAACAAATTTTCTCTGTAAGGCACATCAAAGCCTTCCTGCTCTCCGGAACACTAAACAGCACTGTGGCACTACTCTTGGGGACCATTTTAAACAACAAAATCACCAAAGGACAAAAATGCAAAAACATAGCACTAAATTGACCATGAAAAGGACACGTTTACAGTATGAGCTGAAACAAGAGGGTAGAGTTTTGCTTTGTTCCACTTCAACCTAGGTGCCCTCTGCATATCCACCGAGATCTGTGACTAACCAAGGAATTGCTCTGAGTATTGATTTCGGGCATAAACACAAATTTTACCAAGTAGCCAAATTTGCAAAATAGAATTTGCAAGTAATGAGGATCAATTGTATATGACAGAATTAGCATTACAAATCAGTGAGAAAAGAATGGATTGTTCAATAAATAGTCCTGGAGCTGGTTTTCTGTAGGGGAAAAAAAAAAAATAAATCACTACTTCACTGTACATATAAAAATCAACTCCAGGTGGATTAAAAATCCAAATATAAAAGTAAAACTTTAGAACTGATAAACTTTAGGCAATCTAACAGAAAAATCATCGAAGAATAATCCATACACCAATCTCACACCAAGAATCATAAAGGGAAATTAATAAGTTTTTTTTAAAGGCTCAACCTCACCCAGTAATCCAGAGAATGCAAGTGAGTTATATATTCAGCACTTGAAGTTAAAATGACAGAATGAACATAAATATTTAATTTTACTTTCACTCAAAACTCCAATAAAAATATAGTAATGGTATTTCTTAAAGGATGAAAAGCACCAGGATGAAGAAAATCCAAAAAAAAAAAAAATGCAAACTTTTGTCAATTGGAAAGCAAATGGATACATGTTGACTCTAGTAAACCTAAGAAAGCCAAATCACAGGAAGGCAATGCGGACAGCTGAGAATCAACCCCAATTACACTGCAGAATCCTCAAAAGGCTCAGAAACTGGAAACATCTGGTTCTTCAATAACTGGAGTTGGGGAGATAGGAGGCTAAAATGAGGATTGGATGAAAACTGCTTCTCCCCCACCCGAACAGAATTCTGGCTAGAGAATTCATCTCTGGAGAAGGTAAAACGCAAGCACAGTTAAGGGTAGGAGGATAGGCGATTAAAATCATCGTATGCCTAGAAAGTCCAGGTGTCCTTTGAGAGCCACTGAGATTTCACCCTCTTTATGCAAATTCCTTCTTAGAAATCTTTGTCTCTGAAGTTTTCTTAAGCTATGGTATTGATCTAAAACAATAGAAGGAGGTATGGCCAAGACCAAACTGCTTGAGTCCCATTATTCTTGCATTTGGAACACTCTCTATGGCAGACTGTATTGTTGTTACCAACTGTTGGATCACTTCCTTAAAAGAGGAGGACATCCCTGCTCATTGCCATATGACATGAGGTGCCTCACTGCTGGTACATTACATATTTCCACCCCATCACCAGGCTTAACGTGAGCCAGTAGAATGTGAGAAAAATGACAGAGGAAAAAAAGAAAGTCATCATATGCATTTTGACTCAGAGCACTTAGGCTCTGACTCCATTCAGTTTACAAAATAATGGCAGCCAGACCATTACCTTCTAGGCAATATTTGAAAATACTTCTCTGAGGAATCTGACAAAACCAAAAAGGAAGTTCTAAAGAGACTAACATAAGGGCTTCTCAACAAACCTGCCGGCCCAAATCACACCATGTTAAAGCTCAGAATCTACAAAGATCCACCAAGGCATGGAGAGCTCTTCACCACAAGCAGCCAGAATTATCAGACATCCAAAGAATGCACGAACATAAAAGCTACAGACTGAACAGTAGAAAACTCAACTTAGAGGAAACAAATATCATGTAGGGAGGGGGAAAAATCTTAAAAATAATAAATTACAAGGAGAGGCAACATGGTTTCCTGTTACATGGGTTTGGAAGGGGAAAGTCAGTACAGCCCACATACCCCGTGTTAGCAGAATTTCCTGACATCTATATGAGGTGAGAACACCTAGAAACAGGAAAGAATGAATTCATAGTTTGGTCTCCCTATAGGAGATGATTTTTCCTGAATATCTTCTGAGACAAGGACAGGAAAAGTTGACCTTTTCAGCATTTCAAGATCCTTCTGCCTGTGGGTATGTTAGGAGCAAAGGCATATCCTCAAGATGCTGATGTGATTCCTCAACGTAATATCGATGAGAAAATGACCCAGACAAGATGAAGAAGAGGAGGAAATGGCAGCTTCTCAGGGACTGTTGACATTCCAGGATGTAGTCATAGAATTTTCTCAGGATAAGTGGGAATTTCTGGACAGCACTCAATGGGAATTGTACAGGGATGCGATGTTAGAGAACTATAAAAACCTGGTCTCCTTGGGTCCTGTCTCTAAGCCAGACCTGGTCACCTTTATGGAGCAAAAGAAGGGTCCCTGGGACGTGAAGGGAATGGAGACAATAGCCATACACCCAGGAACTGGGGACCCCACCCAGGTGGAGGATGGTGACTTCAGGCTGAGCATAAGATTCCTGTGGCACCACCCTGTTTCCTCACCACCAACCAACCAGAAGAAAGTCACACACCCTGCAGCCCTCAGCCCAAATTTTGCCTATAAAAACTTCTCCCTGAAAACCATGGGGGTATTTGGGGTTTTTTACAGCACAAGCCACCTGTTCTCTTTGCTTAGCCCTGCAATAAACCTTTCTCTGCTCAAAAAAAAAAAAAAAATTACCATCAACATACCAAAGAAATGAATTGCATCTATGATTCAAGAAGAGGATGCCATTAAGTTTGATTTAAAAAAAAAAAACTGGTTTCTATATAAAACTATAGTGGCTACATATAAGCATAATCTTCAAAGCAATCTCAATAGCCTATGATTAAATGTTTCAATTATTCTATTTCATTTAACATAGAAAAGCAATTTTTAGTTTTTATTTTATTTCTTTGTTTGCTTTAAGCACTAGGTCCCTAAATATGCAGCACCTAGATTAATAAAGTGTTCTGAAATAAAGGTTATATATTTGTTCAAGGCAGCAAGTAATACCATTCTGACTGCTCTTTTCAAAATCATTAATGAAATAATGCAAATGAAAAGCTACATGACAACAAAAAAAATTTTTAAGTGACTCAAACCAACAATTATTGACTAGCTTGAGACATAAATGACATATATAAACTCATACATCATACTTTAAAACACGGGCCAGCAGCCATTAACCTTCAAGATGGGAGATGGGAAGCAACAGAAATATCAGAAATTACAGTTCAAAGATTTGCTTTCCAGCTGAATTTAAAGTAACCACTATATAAAAATCACATTTGTCTTTTGGAAATGGTCTAGACAACAGTTCCAACACTGCCATTAACAAACGTATTTCACTGAACTTCTCTGGACCACAATGTCCCCATATGTAAAATATAACAATGAATTGAATAGATGGTTTTCCAACTGTTGGTTTGTTTTTTGTTCTTGTTGTTTTTTGTTTTTGTTTTTCTCATTTTAAAAGCTGAATTGCCCATTAAGGGGTATTTGGAAGGGAGTGAGGAAAACGGGATGAGCCACCTCCACTCTCTTAGGCCTTCTGTTGCTGTTGCCCAATCCCCTCTTCCAGTGATGGCTCCAAAGACATTTCTACAGAAGCTGGAGAGATCTTGAAGGGCTTTTCCAGCAATAAGATCCTAAAATTCTAAAGGTCTAAACATCACACAATGAAAATGGCTTATTTTCACTTAAACTCTCAGCACAAAAAAATTTTAAGAATCTTACTTTTCATTCATTTAGCAATTACTGATTATCTACAGAGTGCCCTGCATCAAGGTAGATTCTGAAGACATAATAGCAGGACTTCCCTGGTGGTGAAGTGGTTAAGAATCCACCTGCCAAAGCAGGGGATAAGGGTTTGAGCCCTAGTCCGGGAAGATCCCACATGCTGTGGAGAAACTAAGCCCATGCGCCACAACTACTGAGCCTATGCTCTAGAGCCCAAGAGCCACAACTACTGAGGCTGTGTGCCACAACTACTGAAGCCCACGCACTTAGAGTGCGTGCTCTGCAAAAAGAGAAGCCACTGCAATGAGAAGCCTGTACACTGCAACGAAGAGTAGCCCGCTTGCCACAAGAAGAAAACACCTGCACGCAGCAACAAAGACCCAGCACAGCCAAAATAAATAAATAAATAGAGAGGGACCTTCGAGATGGCGGAAGAGTAAGACGTGGAGATCACCTTCCTCCCTACAAACACATCAGAAATACATCTACATGTGGAACAGCTCCTACAGAACACCTACTGAACGCTGGCAAAAGACCTCAGAATTCCCCAAAGGCAAGAAACTCCCCACGTACCTGGGTAGGGAAAAAGAGAAAAGAAAAAAACAGAGACAAAAGAATAGGGACGGGGGCTTCCCTGGTGGCGCAGTGGTTGAGAGTCCGCCTGCCGATGCAGGGGACACGGGTTCGTGCCCCGGTCCGGGAAGATTCCACATGCTGCGGAGAGGCTAGGCCCGTGAGCCATGGCCGCTGAGCCTGCGCGTCCAGAGCATGTGCTCCACAATGGGAGAGGCCACAACAGTAAGAGGCCCGCGTAATGCAAAACAACAAAACAACAACAACAAAAAGAATAGGGACGGGACCTGCATCTAGGGGAGGGAGCTGTGAAGGAGGAAAAGTTTCCACACACTAGGAAGCTCCTTCACTGGCCGAGACGGGGAGTGCGTAGGCGGGGGAAGCGTCAGAGTCACAGAGGAGTGCAATAACAGAGGTGCAGAGGGCAAAGCAGAGAGATTCCCGCACAGAGGATCGGTGCCAACCAGCACTCACCAGCCTGAGAGGCTGGTCTGCTCACCAGCGGGGACAGGTTGGGGGCTGGGAGTTGAGGCTCCTGCTTCAGAGGTCAGATCCCAGGGAGAGGACTGGGGTTGGCTGTGTGAACACAGCATGAAGGGGGCTAGTGTGCCACAGCTAGCCAGGAGGGAGTCCAGGAAAAAGTCTGGACCTGCCTAAGAGGCAAGAGACCATTGTTTCGGGGTGCGTGAGGAGAGGGGATTCAGAGCACCACCTAAATGAGCTCCAGAGACGGATGCAAGCCACGGCTATTGGCGTGGACACAAGAGACGAGCATGAAACGCTAAGGCTGCTGCTGTAGCCACCAAGAAGCCTGAGGGCAAGCACAGGTCACTAACCACACCTCCCCTCCCGGGAGCCTGTGCAGCCCGCCACTGCCAGGGTCCCCAAGATCCAGCGATAACTTCTCCAGGAGAACACACTGTGCGCCTCAGGCTGTTGTAACATCACGCCTGCCTCTGCTGCCACAGGCTCACCCCGCATTCCGTACCACTCCCTCCCCGTGGCCTGAGTGAGCCAGAGCCCCCTAATCAGCTGCTATTTCAACCCCATCCTGTCAGGGTGGGGGAATAGACACCCTCAGGCAACCTACATGCAGAGACAAGGCCAAATCCAAAGCTGAACCCCAGGAGCTGTGCAAACAAAGAAGAGAAAGGAAAATTTCTCCCAGCAGCCTCGGGAGCAGCAGATTAAATCTCCACAATCAACTTCAAGTACCCTGCATCTGTGGAATACCTGGATAGACAACAAATCATCCCAAACTTGAGGTGGTGGAATTTGGGAGCAACTGTAGACTTGGGTTTGCTTTCTGCAGCTAATTTGGTTCTGATTTTATGTTTATCTTAATTTAGTATTTAGGGCTTATTATCACTGGTAGGTTTTTTTAATTGAGTTGGTTGCTCTCTTTTTTTATATATATATAGATAGATAGATATTGTTTCCTTTTTCTCTTTTTGTGAGTGTGTATGTGTATGCTTCTTTGTGTGATTTTGTTTGTATAGCTTTGCTTTTACCATTTGTCCTAGGGTTCTGTCTGCCCGTTATTTTTTTGTTTCTGTTTTTATTTTTTAGTATAGTTTTTAGTGCTTGATATCATTGGTGGATTTGTTTTTTGGTTTGGTTGCTCTCTTCTTTCTTTCTTTTTTTTAAAAATTACTCTTGTATTTTTTTAATTTTTAATCATATTTTTTTATTTTAATAATTTTATTATTTTTTCTTTCTTTCTTTTTTTTTCTCCCTTTTCTTCTGAGCCACGTGGCTGACAGGGTCTTGGTGCTCTGGCCGGGTGTCAGGTCTGAGCCTCTAAGGTGAGATAGCGCAGTTCAGGACACTGGACCACCAGAGACCTCCCGGCTCCACGTAAATTCAAATGGAGACAGCTCTCCCAGAGATCTCCATCTCAACGCTAAGACCAGCTCCACTTAATGATTAGCAAGCTACAGTGCTGGACACCCTATGCCAAACAGCTAGCAAGACAGAAACACAACCCCACCCATCAGCAGAGAGGTTGCCTAAAATTATAATAAGGTCAAAGACACCCCAAAACACACCACCAGACACAGTCCTGCCCACCAGAAAGACAAGATCCAGCCTCATCCACCAGAACACACGCACTAGTCCCCTCCACCAGGAAGCCTACACAACCCACTGAACCAACCTTAGCCACTGGGGGCAGCCACTAAAAACAATGGGAACTATGAACCTGTAGCCTGCAAAAAGGAGACCCCAAACACAGTAAGTTAAGCAAAATGAGAAGACACAGAAACACACAGCTGATGAAGGAGCAAGGTAAAAACCTATCAGACAAAACGAATGAAGAGGATATAGGCAGTCTACCTGAAAAAGAATTCAGAGTAATGATAGTAAAGATGATCCAAAATCTTGGAAACAGAATGGAGAAAATACAAGAAACGTTTAACAAGGACATAGAAGAACTAAAGAGCAAACAATGATGAACAACACAATAAATGAAATTTAAAATTCTCTAGAAGGAATCAACAGCAGAATAACTGAGGCAGAAGAATAGATAAGTGACCTGGAAGATAAAATAGTGGAAACAACTACTGCAGAGCAGAATAAAGAATGAAAAGTATTGAGAACAGTCTCAGAGACCTCTGGGACAACAATAAACGCACCAACATTCGAATTATAGGGGTCCCAGAAGTAGAAGAGAAAAATAAAGGGACTGAGAAAATATTTGAAGAGATTATAGTTGAAAACTTCCCTAATATGGGAAAGGAAATAGTCAATCAAGCACAGGAAGCACAGAGAGTCCCATACAGGATAAATCCAAGGAGAAACATGCCAAGACACATATTAATCAAACTATCAAAAATTAAATATAAAGAAAAAATACTAAAAGCAGCAAGGGAAAAACAACAAATAACATACAAGGGAATCCCCATAAGGTTAACAGCTGATCTTTCCGCAGAAATTCTGCAAGCCATAAGGGAGTGGAAGGACATATTTAAAGTGGTGAAAAGGAAAAACTTACAACCAAGATTACTCTACCCAGCAAGGATCTCATTCAGATTCGATGGAGAAATTAAAACCTTTGCAGACAAGCAAAAGCTAAGAGAATTCAGCACCACCAACCCAGTTTTACAACAAATGCTAAATGAACTTCTCTAGGCAGGAAACACAAGAGAAGAGAAAGACCTACAATAACAAAACCAAAACAATTAAGAAAATGGTAATACGAACATACATATCGATAACTACCTTAAATGTAAATGGATTAAATGCTCCCACCAAAAGACACACACAGACTGGCTGAAGGGATACAAAAACAAGACCTGTATATATGCTGTCTACAAGAGACCCACTTCAGACCCAGGGACACATACACACTGAAAGTGAGTGCATGGAAGAAGATATTCCATGCAAATGGAAATCAAAAGAAAGCTGCAGTAGCAATTCTCATATCAGACAAAATAGACTTTAAAATAAAGACTATTCCAAGAGACAAAGAAGGACTCTACATAATGATCAAGGGATCAATCCAAGAAGAAGATATAACAACTGTAAATATTTATGCCTCCAACATAGGAGCACCTCAATACATAAGGCAAATGCTAACAGCCATAAAAGGGGAAATTGACAGTAACACAATCATAGGGGACATTAACACCCCACTTTTACCAATGAACAGATCATCCAAAATGAAAATAAATAAGGAAACATAAGCTTTAAATAATATTTTAAACAAGATGGACATAATTGATATTTATAGGACATTCCATCCAAAAACAACAGAATACACTTTCTTCTCAAGTGCGCACAGAACATTCTCCAGGATAGACCATATCTTGGGTCACAAATCAAGCCTTGGTAAATTTAAGAAAATTGAAATCGTATCAAGTATCTTATCCAAACACAACACTATGAGACTAGATATCAATTACAGGAAAAAACCACAAACACATGGACAGTAAACAATACACTACTAAGTAACCAAGAAATCACTGAAGAAATCAAAGAGGAAATCAAAAAATACCTAGAAACAAATGACAATGAAAACATGACGACCCAAAACTGATGGGATGCAGCAAAAGCAGTCCTAAGAGCAAAGTTTATAGCAATACAATCCTACCTCAAGAAACAAGAAACATCTCAAATAAACAACCTAACCTTACACCTAAAGCAATCAGAGAAAGAACAACAAAAAAACCCCAAAAGTTAGCAGAAGGAAAGAAATCATAAAGATCAGATCAGAAATCAATGAAAAAGAAATAAAGGAAACAATAGCAAAGGCCAATAAAACTAAAAGCTGGTTCTTTGAGAAGATAAACAAAATTGATAAGCCATTAGCCAGACTCATCAAGAAAAAAAGGGAGAAGACGCAAATCAACAGAATTAGAAATGAAAAAGGAAAAGTAATAACTGACACTGCAAAAATACAAAAGATCATGAGAGATTACTACAAGCAACTCTATGCCAATAAAATGGACAACCTGGAAGAAATGGACAAATTCTTAGAAATGCACAACCTGCCAAGACTGAATCAGGAAGAAATAGAAAATATGAACAAACCAATCACAAGCACTGAAATTGAAACTGTGATTAAAAATCTTCTAACAAACAAAAGCCCAGGACCAGATGGCTTCCCAGGCGAATTCTATCACACATTTAGGGAAGAACTAACACCTATCCTTCTCAAACTCTTCCAAAATACAGCAAAGGGAGGAACACTCCCAAACTCATTCTACGAGGCCATCACCCTAATACCAATACCAGACAAAGATGTAACAAAAAAAGAAAACGACAGGCCAATATCACTGACGAACATAGATGCAAAAATCCTCAACAAAATACTAGCAAACAGAATCCAACAGCACACTAAAAGGATCATACAACATGATCAAGTGGGGTTTATCCCAGGAATGCAAGGATTCTTCAATATATGCAAATCAATCAATGTGATACACCAAATTAACAAATTGGAGGAGAAAAACCGTATGATCATCTCAATAGCTGCAGTAAAAGCTTTCGACAAAATTCAACACCCATTTACGATAAAGGCCCTCCAGAAAGTAGGCACAGAGGGAACTTACATCAACATAATAAAAGGCCATATATGACAAACCCACAGCCAACATCATTCTCAATGGTGAAAAACTGATACCATTTCCACTTAGACCAGGAACAAGACAAGGTTGCCCACTCTCACCACTATTACTTAACATAGTTTTGGAAGTTTTAGCCACAGCAATCAGAGAAGAAAAAGAAATAAAAGGAATCCAAATGGGAAAAGAAGAAGTAAAGCTGTCACTGTTTGCAGATGACATGATACTATACATAGAAAATCCTAAAGAGGCTACCAGAAAACTACTAGAGCTAATCAATGAATTTGGTAAAGTAGCAGGATACAAAATTAATGCACAGAAATCTCTTACATTCCTATACACTAATGATGAAAAATCTCAAAGAGATATTAAGGAAACACTCCCATTTACCACAGCAACAAAAAGAATAAAATACCTAGGAATAAACCTACCTAAGGAGAAAAAAGAACTGGATGCAGAAAACTATAATACACTGAGGAATGAAATTAAAGATGATAGAAATAGATGGAGAGATATACCATATTCTTGGATTGGAAGAATCAACTTTGTGAAAATGACTCTACTGCCCAAAGCAATCTACAGATTCAATGCAATCTCTATCAAACTGCCAATGGTATTTTTCACAGAACTAGAACAAAAAAATTCACAATTTGTATGGAAACACAAAAGACCCCGAATAGCCAAAGCAATCTTGAGAAAGAAAAACGGAGTTGGACGAATCAGGCTGCCAGACTTCAGACTATACTACAAAGCTGCAGTAATAAGGACAGTATGGTACTGGCACAAAAAAAGAAATATAGATCAATGGAACAGGACAGAAAGCCCAGAGATAAACCACACACATATGGTCACCTTATTTTTGATAAAGGAGGCCAAGAATGTACAATGGAGAAAAGACAGCCTCTTCAATAAGTGGTGCTGGGAAAACTGGACAGCTATACGTAAAAGAATGAAATTAGAACACTCCCTAATATGATACACAAAAATAAACTCAAAATGGATTAAAGACCTAAATGTAAGGCCAGAGACTATAAAACTCTTAGAGGAAAACATAGACAGAACACTCTATGACAAATTACAGCAAGATCCTTCTTGACCCTCCTCCTAGAGAAATGGAAATAAAAACAAAAATAAACAAATGGGACCTAATGAAACTTAAAATCTTTTGCACAGCAAAGGAAACCATAAACAAGATGTAAAGAAAACCCTCAGAATGGGAGAAAATATTTGCAAATCAAGCAACTGACAAAGGATTAATCTCTAAAATTTACAAGCAGCTCATGCAGCTCAATACTGAAAAAACAAACAACCCAATCCAAAAACGGGCAGAAGACCTAAATAGACATTTCTCCAAAGAAGATATACAGATTGCCAACACACACACGAAAGGATGCTCAACACCACTAATCATTAGAGAAATGCAAATTGAAACTACAATGAGGCATCACCTCACACCAGTCAGAATGGCCATCATCAACAAGTCTACAAACAATAAATGCTGGAGAGGGTGTGAAGAAAAGGGAACCCTCTTGCACTGTTGGTGGGAATGTAAATTGATACAGCCACTGTGGAGAACAGTATGGAGGGTCCTTAAAATACTAAAAATACGGCTTCCCTGGTGGCGCAGTGGTTGAGATTCTGCCTGCCGATGCAGGGGACACGGGTTTGTGCCCCGGTCCGGGAAGATCCCACATGCTGTGGAGTGGCTGGGCCCATGAGTCATGGCCGCTGAGCCTGCGCATCTGGAGCCTGTGCTCCACAACGGGAGAGGCCACAACGAGAGGCCCGCGTACAGCAAAAAAAAAAAAAACTAAAAATGGAACTACCATACGACCCAGCAATCCCACTACTGGGCATATACCCTGAGAAAACCATAATTCAAAGAGTCATGTACCACAATGTTCACTGCAGCTCAATTTACAATAGCCAGGACACGGAAGCAACCTAAGTGTCCATCGACAGATGAATGGGTAAAAAAGATGTGGCACATATATACAATGGAATATTACTCAGCCATAAAAAGAAACGAAATTGAGTTATTTGTACTGAGGTGGATGGACCTAGAATCTGTCATACAGAGTGAAGTAAGTCAGAAAGAGAAAAACAAATACCGTTTACTAACACATATATATGGAATCTAAAAAACAAAACAAGAAAACAAAATGTTTTTGAAGAACCTAGGGGGAAGACAGGAATAAAGACGCAGACGTAGAGAATGGACCTGAGGACACAGGGAGGGGGAAGGGTAAGCTCGGACAAAGTGAGAGAGTGGCATGGACATATATACACTACCAAATGTAAAACAGATAGCTAGTAGGAAGCAGCCACATAGCACAGGGAGATCAGCTCGGTGCTTTGTGTCCACCTAGAGGGGTGGGATAGGGAGGGTGGGAGGGAGATGCAAGAGGAGTGGATATGGGGATATATGTATACGTATAGCTGATTCACTTTGTTATAAAGCAGAAACACACCATTGTAAAGCAGTTATACTCCGACAAAGATGTTAAAAAATAAACAAGATTTTTTTAATGCTAAAAATAAAGACACAATACCTTTAATTTACCTAATTATTTTTCTCTATAATTTTTCAAAGCGCCTTTCTATTACCTTCTTGAAATAAAAAAGGATCACACTAAGTAAATCAGTTTTGCCACTTTTGTTCCTTAAAACTAAAATAAAATGCAAATGACCAATAGCCAATAAGCCCTACACTTTAGGCTTATTTCCCAGTTGTGTTATATTAAGAACGGAAACGGTCAATTATACAGTCATATAAGTGATATCACATAAAGGAAAAAGATATTATATTTCATATACAAAATAAATTTCAAAAAAATTTAAGTTTTACATAGAAACAAACACATTCTTCACGGATATATTTACCTTAAATATACAAAATGTATTAATATAATATTGCATATAAAATTTCAGAGATTATTTTATAAGAAAATGATTTTAATCTGAAGTTAAAGTGTATTTGTTATGTTATTATTCTTTTATTTAAATACACATTTCTTTAAACAAAGATTTTTAAACTGCCAAGAAACATCACAGCAATTCAGACATATTTCTAAGAAACTATACAGACATTGTACAGGAACTCAAAAGCCAAATGAGGAGAATGAGATTATGAGAAAAAATAGCAAAATAGGAAAGAGGAAAATTTAATAAAAATAGCTCTACAGATATGGTTTTCATTTTTCGGCATGAACTACTCAAATGTGTTTACTCAACAAATATATGCTGAATGTCTTTTTATATGCCAGCACTGAGATAGATTCTGAAGATATAAAAGAGACACAGAGACAAAAATATCTTCCCTCAAGGAACTAAGAATCTAGTAAAAACCTACAAAGCAAACAAATAGTTACAAAGCTACACGAAAAGCAAAAAAAGAGGTTGCTAAGAAAGCAGAGAAAGGAGAATCTCAGACTATGTTCCCACGGGTTTTAGAGAAAGGTAGAGAGAAATGCTGAACTAAGTTTTGTTTTTCGTTTTTGTCTTTCTTGGGGTGGGGTGAGGGGAGGGGAGAATATGCTAAACTTCTACACTATAAACTTTCTTCAGAGATATCTATGATGGTTCTTAAATTCAGCATATATCCATTACTGCAAAGTCTTGGCAAAAGAAGTTTCAATTACACCCAATATCTGTATTTACACTTTGATGGTTATACGAACAAATATTTTCTCAAGATCAAAGACATTTATATCATCTTAAACTTGTTTTCAAAATGTTTAAGCACAAATAAAAGGCGATATCCTATAATGTTCAGCAATAGATTAACTATTTAATGTTTAAAAATAGGAGGAAATAATACATTAAAAAATAGTCTACGACAATAATATATAAAACTGAATTCTCCATTAAAAAGATATCCTTCAAAATTTTTTGGCAATTATCAACGTTTTAACTACTTTGTTAAATATTTACAAATAAAATTCATTTTACTTTGGCTGTTTTCCCAGTTGTCAAGAACACAGCAATATTACCACATTTTTTGTACCTACCCATCATCTCTGACATCAGACAATTTTAGTCTCTTAACTTGTGCCTCCTCTACTGCTTTAAAAGTAGAACAACACAAAACCAAGCTTTGAATTCTCCTGGTCAAAGAGCAACTAAATAAGTTTGTTATTTTTTTACATTTATTTGTGATGTTTTATAAAATTTATTTTTATCAGATTAATGTCAGGTTCTTGGATCAAGATCTTGAGAACATAAATCTCAGCCAGATTATTTTTTTAATCTTAAAATATTTTCTCCTCTAAAGATTGAGTATATTTTAATGAGAACATATCACATTTGTGTTAAAACTGAAATTTTTCTCTATAAACACAAGATATCCATTATTTTACTGACTAACATAACGTACTTACAATGCTGTGTATCTGTCCATTGCAGACTGCACGTCTCTACGGTAAACTGTTCGAAGAATGACCATGACGGGGTCAAACTCATGATCCCAGACTTCAGCTATTATTCAAAAGAGAGTAGAAACAAAACACTGACTTCTTAGGAATAAAGTCAATCTCTAATGACTAATTACATTTAAGTATATCTTATATTTAAAAGATGGGAAAGTTTAATTTGATTATATATTTGCCTTAATAAGCTTGATGCAATGACCACTTTTCTAAATCAAAAAACATTATTTCGTCACTATAATGTTCTCTTAAGTTCAGCAAGAACTAGTGAGCAAGAAGCTTTATAATGTGATAACGCCTCACCATAAAAGTTTAGCTCACTTTTTTTTGTAAAGTGCCGATGAGAAAGTAAGAAACACAATGCATTAGCATTTTTGAAAGTATTCGAAGATAAAAATGTGAAAGCTGGATTAAAAAATTAATGAGCCATTGATTTTCAAGAGCTTAGTTTATAAACACTTTTTGGTTTATAAAACATTTGTTCTTTTGCTATAATTGATCTCCTTACCTTCTCCACAATTAGGAACCATTATCCCATGTGTGGTATATGTACAATTGGTGGTACACAAGATGATTTTAAGTATTAAGTGCACAAAGCTTATGTTAATAGCTATATAATTACATTAACGTGTACTAGAAAATTGCACATTGCAAATAAAACCTGTGATCTCACTAATAATCATGCTTAGGATGAGAATTCTTAACATTTCTTAACATTTGAACCTTAAGCATCTCTCTACACATCTACTATAATTTCAACTTTCTGGCATTAAAAAAAAAATGTTAACAACTGTCCCTATTTCGTGTAACAGGCCATCTTAAATTATCTTAAGTATGATTTAAGATCCTTAAGATAGGCCTTCAAAAAGCCACAGAACCTTTGTTATTAATTCTATTATCTGTTTTTGTCAGAATTATAAAACCACTGAAATGGAAGAAAACTTCAGTGATTAACTAACTGGTCCAGGAGGCTTCAGTGTTCCAAGAAGTTGGATTTCAACAGAGATTTACCAGGGGCCACTTTAGGAGCAAGGAGATGGTAAAACAGATGAGAAGCTATGTCCACTAACCACACTCACTTTAACAAGAGTAGGTTTGCTTTTACTGCTTTTGTATAACAGATTCACTTAAGGCTTAGTTCCCCCAAACTAAAGGCTTATCTTAAACACTTTTTTAAAAAGCTTAAAAAACACTCATCTATTCCAACTCACTCATTTTACAAATAAGAAGTTAAATCCAAAGATAAAACACTGACTTTCTCAATATCGCACAACTGACTAATACAACTCAGTACTGCATCTGAATATGACACCCAATTTCTTGATTCTAATCTTCGAATGTCCAGTGCTCTGTCTCAGTGTCTCAAACTTAACTGTGTGTGACAATCATCCTTTAGAGCTTGGTAAAAAAGCAGATTTCCAGAATTAATCCCCAGAGATCTGGATAAGAGCAGATTGGGGTTGAGGCATAGGAACCTGTATTTTAATAAGGACCGCGAATGGGTGACACAGATTATGCTCACATCACACTTTATTAATAAGCACTGCATTATACAAGCACATCACTCTACTTCTAAGCTCATCTAAGTTTTAGATACAAAGTGTTCTCTACAATAAAGAAATACTGTGCTTTCTCTTTAATGGAATACATTCCAACCAGAGACTCTGGATTATTCTTGCTACCTTTGTGAACTCTCTGAAAAAAATCACACATGATAAGGTTTATTTTCGTGTGTTTTACCAAACATGGTACATGCTATTTACAACTACAAAGTGGGCATCAGTTTTTCACTTAGACAGTGAGTGCTGAAGGGGGCAAGAAGCATGTAACTGCTACTTCCTTCAAAATTTTAATTTAGATTAATGAAAATGTGAAAGAGAAGAAGAAAAGACCATGAATCAGGATTCCACCTACTTCTGGCTTTTGTCAAGCATGTCATCTACAAATCCAGGGGGAAAACTTTAGAAAACCAACCACTTACAGAAAAGGTTTCTATGTATTTACACAGGTTCAAAATGTATGAGAATGTTATCAGTATTCCACATAGATTTTAACTGTTTCAAGTTAAAATTTGGGTACTGAGAACTATTTCAAAATCAAATTTAAAGGGCAAATACATTCAGAATGTTTGTAAGTATATATTTTGCTTCATAATTTCTGGTTCATTTACAGTTCATTCACTTACAAAAATAAACTGGAGTTCATATATAAAGTTCCTTTTATAATTTAGAGTCATCTAAGAAGTCTTATTGTAATATAAACCATAGGTTTGTAAATAAATGGAACCAGTATCACTGTACACCATAAAAGACAAACATACATCTATAAGAAAGTTGAGGGGAAAAACCAAAGCTGAACAAATAAAAGGCAAACATTTTGTTTCAATATACACAATGAACCTTCAGAAAACTGATATTTGAAAAAACACATTTATATAAACATACCTTTAGGAGTATACATGCCTTGTTGCATAGAACCTCCAGGTTCAAAAACAGGAGCCTTAAAATCAGCTACAGCTGATAAAACTGATTCAAAGCTATAGCTTCCTGGAATAATGCCACTTTTGGGATTTGGATTTTCTGGAATATGATGTATGTGTCAAGAAAAAAATTAATAACTAAAAGTCAGATACTTAATCTTACCAAGGTATTCTAGTTTCTAACTTCCTTTGCTAAAATATGCAGTAATTGGCTGTAATACATAAAGTCGGCCACAAGAGGGCTATATAATACAACAGTTCAATAATAACTTTTTATCAACTGTGAATTAAGATAGCTTAATCTAGAAGCCTACTAATAAATTACATGCTGAAGTAGCTCTGAAGTATATTTCCCCCAAAACAAATTAATACAGTTTCATGAAATGAAAAAATAACTTTTAAAATTAATCTCTATTTTCATCCTTTTGCAAATAAAGTTGTAATTTCCCTTAGAAAATCAAACACAGTATACTAAAAATCAGCCCAGATTTTTATGAGCAAAGATCATTTTTCCAAAAACACAAAATGTCATCCTCAAAATAAGAAGGAAAAAGATACTAAGCAAATTTTTTAAAAAGAAAACCACAAAGATTCTTTTCTCTTGGTTTCACATTAAAGCTACATAATTCTTCTAAAAATTCAAAGTTACAGAGAATGCTTTTGCTCTTTTGCAGCACTAATACACAGTATATAATGGCTGAATGAAATCATCAAACAGTATCAAATTGTTGGCTGCTTAAGAAAATCTTCAAGGTTATCAAATAGGCATTTCTAATAGGAGCTATTTCACAAAATTTAGCCAATTATTTCAAACATAATCATAATGTACAAATTAAATTTAGTCCAAAATTCACAAATAAATTTTATCACAAAATAACATGATGATCTTTGTCTAAAATTTTATAAACAATAAATCAAAAAATAATAAAGTGTCCATTGTATGCTCAGTCTTATACAGAGAACCATAAGTTTTTAAAGTTTGTAGACAACAGTCTTTGCCTTTAAAAACCTCTTGGTTTAAAACTGAATTCTAAGAAAAAAAATCCTCAGAATGTTTAAAGCTCTGGTAATAATAATGATAAGATATACCTCTAAATTTTAACCATGAATTCCAGCCTGGCTATAGAGATAAAGTAGACCTAGCTGCCTTTCACCAAGTGTCCAGCTCCCTTTCACTATTGCTGTCCTTAAAGGTCAGATCCTGGGGTGCCCAGAGCCACCAGTCCTGATGCCTAACCAAGGTCTAATAAGAGTACCCTGAGGGCTTCCCTGGTGGCGCAGTGGTTGAGAGTCCGCCTGCCGATGCAGGGGACACAGGTTCGTGCCCCAGTCCAGGAAGATCCCACATGCCATGGAGTGGCTGGGCCCGAGGGCCATGGCCGTTGAGCCTGCACGTCCGGAGCCTGTGCTCCACAACGGGAGAGGCCACAACAGTGAGAGGCCCGTGTACCGGAAAAAAAAAAAAAAAAAAGAGTACCCTGAGAGACGACAGAGGCAAAAAAATCTACCAGTGGTCTTGAACACAGAATTGAACAAACAGTTGGAGTTTTTCTCCATATTATTTTTCAACTTCAAAAAAAACCATTTTAATCAAAAAGTGATATATCTCTAATCCATGAATATTACTTACAACTTAGATCCTGCAACTAACAGAAAATTAAACTTTTAAAAGGATATGAGGTCCAGCAATGAACTATGTGTTCTGTCATTCATACACAGCTGGGCTACCATCTCTGCTCTGAGAATCTCATCATCAGACATTCCTAAAATTAAAAATAGAATTAATAAATCTGAATATCTATATATTATAAAGAAACAACTTACCACACAATTTATTAAGCGTAAATACCAAAAATGAGATGCTTCCAAATTTAAAGAGCAAAGAATACAATGCCCCAATATAACCTGCAGTTTAACTACCCTGATATTTGCAGTTCCCTTAAGGGGTTTTTTAAAGGATATTCTAAAAGGAGTGTCAACGGTAATACATCCTTTCCTTTTTTTCCATAAGCCAGTTACTACCACAAGGAGAGGGGAGGAAACGGAGGTTAATAGTTAATACGCAAGTATTTGTATTAGTGCTTTTTACCTAAATGCAAACGAAGACTCAAAAGAATCACAAGAAATGTAAGAGCGCCTTCTAACATGGATCTCTCATGCTCTGCATCAAGTACTGTGTTTTGATGTTGTGAAGCCATTGTCAACAAATCCACTACCTTAAATCTATTAAAAAAATATTTGAGACAGATTTTTTAAAGTTAAAACAAAATTAGTTTAAATTCCAAATACTTCCTAATACCTGTCTTAATAAAATTATGCTTACCTTTCAAAGACAGATGAAATAAAATAATCTGGATCAAGTCTAGATGCACAAACCTTTAAAAGACAAAAAATAAAACCCACAATCTTTATTTCTCAATATTCAGTTTTACTTCTTTTTTTCTTTTTCCAGCCACGCCACGCGGCTTGCAGGATCTTAGTCCCCCAACCAGGGATTGAACCAGGGCCACAGCAGGGAAAACACCAAGTCTTAACCACTGGACTGCCAGGGATTTCCCCAGTTTTACTTCTTGTGTTAATCATGTTTTTTATTTTCTGTATCTTCTGATGTTCTGGCATCTAGGGGGGCCCTACAGACCCGGAGAGAAACTACCCTTCTAAAGGCTAGCTAATTCTAAAAGATAGTAAACAGCTTACCTGGGAGCAAGTCTCTCATATGCAAGTCCCTCATGCCCTTTATTTAACTCACATACCAAGCCAATATTCCCACTGGCCCCCTGCCCAAGGCAGGTACCAGATAGCCTTTATGCCCCAGAGCCCACCAAAATTATTCAAACTAGCCAATCCTAAACTACTTCCCCTGCCCTGCCTTGTCGTTCCTATGGAAACCCCAATAAAGCTTCTGGTCTAGGATTTCCCCTCACTCCTCCTTCTGCCTCCTGACCAAAATCTAACACTTCCCCTCTGGTCCTGCGTAGTGTGGCATGCCCCCTTCCTTTGGAAATTATAAGTAATAAAATTCTTCTTTCAATAGCACTGACCTCTCCATGTCATCATTTAGTCACCTCTATAAATTAAAACCCCACAGGTACAAATGAGATACTTCTAAAGTACAACATCTGCACCATCAAGTTGGCTTACCTGTAATAGGTAAATGTCAGGATCAATCATGGAATTACAGAAATGAGACTGGACATAGGTCATGGCTTGTCCTTTGATTTGCAGACCATTTCTTACCCACATATTGCTATGGATTTCAGCAAGACTTGCCTAGTAAAACAAAAATTAAGTAAATTGGACAAAGAAGTCATCTAAAGTCAACCTTTATAAAATCATGTTACAATAAACAATCATTTCAAAATATTTTATAACTTAATCACAGCATAAGCCTGACATTCTGTCCAATGTTTAAGATATTCAATTCAAATATATAATTTTAAATTTTATGATGATCATTATATTTTATACAGTCCCTTCTTCTGGAGTTTATACATGAGTTAGTTTTCCATGATGACTCCTGGATACATTTATAACAATATTCACTGAAATCTTTAATGAGGAATCACTGACGATTACATTTAACTCTTTCCTCTTCAAAAAAAAAAATACATAATGCTTAAGGAAACACAGGAATAAGCATCAAACAAGCTAACTGTTCACTGTTCAACATCAATGAATATAATCTATGTCTTTAATTCACCCTAACTCAACCTTCAATCTAGTCATTTTCTAAAGTTTGGCAAGAGCAGATCAGATTAGAATAAATTTTCTTACTATATTAATATTTAATTCTTCATGTATTTATGTCCTGTATCAACTAAAACTAAGCACAGTCATAACTTCATCTCTTATTTGTTCCTAACTCCCAGAGGTAAAGTTCAATAATGGTTAACAAATCTAAAATTTCCAGGAAAAATAAACTGAAGTGCAAATCCCTCTAATGTATATAAAAGGTGGTCCACAAAATCAGTGTTAGAAATGAAAGAAACCACAGTGCATATGTAGGCTAAATCTTCTCTCTTTTCTCTCCTCTCACTTTATAGATGGGGAAACTAAGAATCAAGTAGGTAAATCACTCCAAACAACATAGATAATAAAATAGTGGTGGCACCAAGGCTAGAATTTGCTGGGTCTCCTGACTCCCAAAACAGTGCTGTAGTATGTTAAACCCCCCCATAAATAAATATAGTGAAAAGAATTCCTGGGGAAATTATAACTAAATGTAAATCTCATTTAAAAAAAAAAAAACAAAATATAATCTGGCAAAAATACAAAAAACTAAATTTTTTTAAAAATTTCAAACATTTTGGCTATAATAACAATGATAAAGGCATACAAATAAAATAAAGGAAGAATCACTTAACCAAGGAATTCAAAACCTTTTAAAAGCCTTAAAACATACCTGAATTTGGAGTGGATGAATCATTAGTTTCATTAACATTTCCTGATCTGGTAAAACAGAATCCAAATCTAGTTCTTGACATTTCACAGCCTAAAAATTATGATAAAAAATGTTACTAATTCAATACATAATTCGCAATATTCAAAAAACAAACAAAGTTGTTTAATGACACTCTTACCTTACTCAAAAACATAGCATAATAACGATGTAGTGGCAGATGAAAAGTGACTTGGTTAGGTGCTGGCTGGAAATAAACAAACAAAATCCACAAATCAAAGAATCCTTTACCGCATTCAAAGAAGGTTTTAAAATGCTAAAACCACACTTTCACCTTGATTTATTCCCCTATACTTTCTAATAAAAAAGTACAATTTTAAGGGCTTCCCTGGTGGCGCAGTGGTTGAGAGTCCACCTGCCGATGCAGGGGACACAGGTTCGTGCCCCGGTCTAGGAAGATCCCACATGCCGCGGAGCGGCTAGGCCTGTGACCCATGGTCGCTGAGCCTGCGCGTCCGGAGCCTGTGCTCCGCAACGGGAGAGGCCGCAACAGTGAGAGGCCCGCGTACCGCAAAAAAAAAAAAAAAAAAAGCACAATTTTAGAAGTTATAGCCTTAAAAACCCACTGTAGATAAAATTATTCCATTTTAAATGTAAGTTACTTAAAGACAGAAACTGTATACTCCTCAACGTTGAATCCTCTGAAGCATCTAGCCCAGAGCAAGGGACGGAATAGATTTCCCTTTACAGCAGGCCACTTGGGAATCTTCAAATGCATGCATACCAAACATGACGATAGTAACAAGAACAATAATTACAGCTAACATTCACCGAGCACTTACTATGTGCCGGTCACTGTGCTAATAAGCACTTTATTCAGACTTAATTTAATCCTAGGAGAACCCAACGGGGTAGAAACTGAATATTCCATTTTATAAATAGGGAAATTCAAGTTTAAAAAACTTAAGTAACTTCCTAAAGTTAACAAGTAGTGAACTGAAAAGCTAGCCTGAACTCCGCTGTTATATTCAGAACGGTAAGAGGCTCTGACTACAGCCCTAAACTGAGGTGCAGTTAAAAGGCTTACCTAGTTGGGTGAGATGCTCCCCATATCAGTGGTGAACACACAGTTTCTGTAGGAAAGCTTAGTACAGTGTATATCAAAGACCTTTGGTATCCTTGTGAATATTATAAAAACTGTATTTTAAATCTGTGACTCCCATGGGTCACGCTATCACTACAGGGAAAAAGTACAACACAGTTGTCCTTCTCAAACAGACAAGAAAAATTAAAAGGTATTATTTGTTTTTAATGCTTCTATAAGTTTTTAGTAAAGTTTTCTCCTGTTAAAAAGTTTTACCCCAAACACTCAAATACCAGTATAGAGTTATAAAGATGTGCAATATGTCCCCATCCCTGAAACAGTTTTTTCCAAAACCGATATGAGAAAAAGATCTTCCTCAACATGTGAATAAATGTCTAAAGGAAGTTGTTCTAATAAATAAACGTTTGGCTTCCATAAAAAGGAAGGAATTTCTGACACATGCTGCAATAGGGATGAACCTTCAAGACATTATGCTAAGTGAAATACGCCAGTCACAAAAATAGATATACTGGATGATTCCACTTATATGAGGTACTTACAGTACCTTATAGAGACACGAAGTATAATGATGTTGTCAGAGGCTGGGGGGAAGGGAAAATGGAGAGTTTATTTGGTATAGAGTTTCAGTTTTGCAAAACAAAAAGTTCTGGAGGTTGGGTGCACAACAATGTGAATATACTACTGAACTGTATACTTTAAAAAAGGTTAATAAGATAGTAAATTTTATTTTATGTGCGTTTTACCACAATCAAAAATAAAATAAGTTTGCCCTCCATTACTATAATCATTTTAGTAACATAAACTATACTAACTAGCTAAATCAGAATCTCCTTCCATTTCTTTTGAAGGCAGGCATCAAGAACAGTGGTTAAGAGCAGACTCTTAAAAGCTGGATTTGTAGGAGTTCAAATCCTGATTCTGCCACCTACAGCTGTAAAACTGTGAGCAAGTTACTTAACTTCTCTGTGTCTAAGTTGCCTGACCTGTAAAGTGGAGATAATAAGCAGCTGGATGGCTGTGAGGATCAAGTAAGAGAACATGGTACCCAACACACATTTCTATTAATTACTAAGCCATAGACTCTATCTTGTCTTTTAAGGCTTGAGCATATGCTAAACACACATTCTTCTACAGTGTTATATTCCATAATCCCCTCTTGTCCAACGTCACAAATTAGTCACTTGAAAAACTCTTCTTCCACTCCTTCCATATATACTGAGGTGGTCCTCAGATTCCATTCTCAGCTTTCTACTCTTCTCATTCTAGGTGACTTTATCCAGTTCATAGCTTCAATTGCCAACCCAAGATGACTCCCAAATCTCAGCAGAAATCTCACTCCTGAACTCCAAACCCTACATTCAAGCGTTTAAGTCCCGTGGGGACCACAAATACACTGTGTCCAAACCAAACTCAGCATCTCTGCCCTAAAACTCAGTCCTCCTCAATGTTTCTTCTCCAAATTCCCAGTAATACAAATCTGAAATGTAGACTCCTTCCTTCTCTCAAACCTCCTACCTTTCATAAGGCACCAAAGTGTGTCTGATTTTCTAAATACCTCTTAACTTTACTTCCTCCTCTCTTTCCACACTGCCCCTAACTAACCTTAGCTCAGGCCCTCAACCTTTAGTGCCTAGATTTCAGTGCTAGCCTTTGCTTCTATTCTTACCCTCTGTAAGAAACTTTCTGTGGTATCTGCCTAGTTCACTACCTTCCCCATTTCTCAGAATGTCCCTTCCTATACCACCTTCCAAATGCACACACACAGGGACTGGAGCCTGACAATCAAGGTACAGTAGCCACATCTGACTGGATCAGGGCAGGAGATACCTAACCCATCGTGGGCAATGAGGTTCTCTCTTCACTTGAAAACTGAACTAGATTTAAAGACATCTGCAGAGAGTCTTGCAGTATGGCTGAAACTGCAATATTAGGCAACTGTAGGAAGGTAATATTTAACCACATAGGCAAAAAAGCACAGAAAACCAATCTACAGAAAGGGAAGAAGAAATGAGGCAGAAAGGCCAAAGCAAAAGCAAGAGACAGGAGTTCCTGTTCAGCTTTCCACTCAGTTCCTGAAGTCCAGGTGCCATAAGATCCCTGAAAGATCTCTCTGTACTCATAATAAATCATTCCTCCTTTAAATTAGGCTGCCTCAAAAATGTTTTTTTCCTTGTATTCAAAAGAACCTTAATTAATACATCTATTTAAACCTTGATATATTGCCAGGAGGTGGTCTTACGAAAATATTAATTTAACCTTGTACTTCTCCATTCATCATCTTTTAATGGCACCCTATAGTTTTAACTTCCTTTAACCTTTTGACTCTTGAGAGACAGGACTTACCTCTCCAGCCCATCTCCTGTCATATAAACTCATGTACCATAGGTACTGCCTTTGTATATGCCTTTCCCTCTGCCTCAAATACTATATACATCCTTGCTCCCACTGGATTAACATACCTTTAAGACTTTGCTGAAGTGACATTTCTGCTAGGAAGCTTTTCCTGAGTCCCTCAGGGTAAATCAGATGCTCCACTCTATTCTCCTCCATAGCACCCTGGTCACAACTTTACAGAAGCCCTCTGATCAAATTAGCCATTTATTTGTCTTCCATTTCCTTAAATTAAGCACCATTTCATCCCTGTATCCCCAGTGTTTAGAACACAGTAAACATTTGATAAATATTTGCTGAATGAACACATGTTCTACTTCCATCTTACAAGAGACGACTCTAAACAAACCACTCTGCTATATACTCATATATGTTGCTATATACTCATAAATGTTGCTCTGCTACATACTCATAAATGATATTCAGTATTTGAGGATTCTTAAATGGCCTGTACTTTGGGAAAATTTATTCCATCCTGTGTCTCTAAGTGACTGACTGATTTGGCTTAATCCAGTTCAAAAAAATATTATTTGCTTATTCTGTGCTGGATTACTGCAATAACTTCTGACCTCCACTCTCAAGGCTGAAAGAAGAACAAATATTTATCACACATGAAATATGTCCTCTTAGTCAATCCTCATTGGCTAATATTATTATCTTAAATAAATAGATGAGAAGATGGACTCGGCAATGCTTTAAAAAAAACCAAAAACTGTCCAAGACCAAGATCACATAGTGTCCACTCAGGTATGCCTGACTCTAAAGCTCCTTCCACTGCCAAAGCCAGTACAGTTGAAATACGACCAGACAAGAAGTTGAGAGACATGGGATCTGGACCCAGAAATACCAGGAGTTTGCTATACAACTAGAGGCAAGTCATTTAATATCTCTGCATCTCCATTTTACATCTGAAAAAAAGGGAGTGACAATAACATCTTCCCTACTTCACAGGGTTGTTTTGAGAAACAAATATATCAAAGCACTTTAAGAAAGAAGAAACTTTTAAACATCGTGAAAGATATATTGGTTGATTCCTTAAATTCTATACTTATTGTCTTTTCTATTAAAAATCTATATAAATTTTTGCAACATTCGGGACTTCCCTGGTGGTCCAGTGGTTAAGACTCCACACTCACAATGCAGGGGGCCCAGGTTTGATTCCTGGTCAGGGAACTAGATCCCACATGACACAACTAAAGATCCCACATGTCACGACGAAGATCCCACATGATGCAACTAAGACCCAGTGCAGCCAAATAAATATTTTTTAAAATTTTGTTTACAACATTCAATATCTTCCTAAAATATTTCTGTGTAAAAAACAAATATACTGGGGCTTCCCTGGTGGCACAGTGGTTAAGAATCCACCTGCCAGGCTCCCTGACTTCAGACTATACTACAAAGCTACAGTAATCAAGACAGTATGGTACTGGCACAAAAACAGAAATATAGATCAACTGAACAGGATAGAAAGCCCAGAGATAAACCCACGCACATATGGTCACCTTATCTTTGATAAAGGAGGCAGGAATGTACAGTGGAGAAAGGACAGCCTCTTCAATAAGTGGTGCTGGGAAAACTGGACAGGTACATGTAAAAGTGTGAGATTAGATCACTCCCTAACACCATACACAAAAATAAGCTCAAAATGGATTAAAGACCTAAATGTAAAGCCAGAAACTATCAAACTCTTAGAGGAAAACATAGGCAGAACACTCTATGACATAAATCACAGCACGATCCTTTTTGACCCACCTCCTAGACAAATGGAAATAAAAACAAAAATAAACAAATGAGACCTAATGAAACTTCAAAGCTTTTGCACAGCAAAGGAAACCATAAACAAGACCAAAAGACAACCCTCAGAATGGGAGAAAATATTTGCAAATGAAGCAACTGACAAAGGATTCATCTCCAAAATTTACAACCAGCTCATGCAGCTCAATAACAAAAAAACAAACAACCCAATCCAAAAATGGGCAGAAGACCTAAATAGACATTTCTCCAAAGAAGATATACAGACTGCCAACAAACACATGAAAGAATGCTCAACATCATTAATCATTAGAGAAATGCAAATCAAAACTACAATGAGGGCTTCCCTGGTGGCGCAGTGGTTGAGAGTCCGCCTGCCGATGCAGGGGACGCGGGTTTGTGCCGTGAGCTGTGGTCACTGGGCCTGCACGTCCGGAGCCTGTGCTCCGCAACAGGAGAGGCCGCAACAGTGAGAGGCCCACGTACCGCAAAAAAGAAAAAAAAAAAATTACAATGAGATATCATCTCACACCAGTCAGAATGGCCATCATCAAAAAATCTAGAAACAATAAGTGCTGGAGAGGGTGTGGAAAAACGGGAACACTCTTGCACTGTTGGTGGGAATGTGAATTGGTACAGCCACTATGGAGAAGAGTATGCAGGTTCCTTAAAAACCTACAAATAGAACTACCATATGACCCAGCAATCCCACTACTGGGCATATACCCTAAGAAAACCATAATTCAGAAAGAGTCATGTACCACAATGTTCATTGCAGCTCTATTTACAATAGCCAGCAGATGGAAACAACCTAAGTGTCCATCATTGGATGAATGGATAAAGAAGATGTAGCACATATATACAATGGAATATTACTCAGCCATAAAAAGAAATGAAATTGAGCTATTTGTAATGAGGTGGATGGACCTAGCGTCTGTCATACAGAGTAAAGTAAGTCAGAAAGAGAAAGACAAATACCGTATGCTAACACATATATATGGAATTTAAGAAAAAAAAATGTCATGAAGAACCTAGGGGTAAGACAGGAATAAAGACACAGACCTACTAGAGCATGGACTTGAGGATATGGGGAGGGGGAAGGGTAAGCTGTGACAAAGCGAGAGAGTGGCATGGACATATATACACTACCAAACATAAAATAGATAGCTAGTGGGAAGCAGCCGCATAGCACAGGGAGATCAGCTTGGTGCTTTGTGACTACCTAGAGGGGTGGGATATGGAGGGTGGGAGGGAGGGAGACACAAGAGGGAAGAGATATGGGAACGTGTATATGTATAACTGATTCACTTTGTTATAAGGCAGAAACTAACACACCATTGTGAAGCAATTATACTCCAATAAAGATGTAAAAAAAAAAAAAAAAATCTGCCTGCCTATGCAGAGGACACGGGTTCAAGCCCTGGTCCGGGAAGATTCCCACATGCCGTGGAGCAACTAAGCCCGTGCACCACAACTACTGAGCCTGCGTTCTAGAGCCCACGAGCCACAACTACTGAGCCCACACACCAGAACTACAGAAGCCCATGCACCTAGAGCCCATGCTCCGCAATGAGAGAAGCCACCACAATGAGAAGCCCATGCAACACAATGAAGAGTAGCCCCCGCTCACCACAACCAGAGAAAGCCTGCGCGCAGCAATGAAGACCCAACACAATTAATTAATTAAAAAATATATGTGTGTGTATATATATACACACACACACTATTTCCTTGAATTAAGGTGATCCGTATACCTTACTTGATTCTAACTATCCGTAAATCCACCCCAAGTTCAACCGTGGATTAATTTCATGTCAAATATTACCTAACCCTCTGTGTGTAATGATAATTTTCCCCTAGTTCAATCTTCCTGTTGTCTTAGTGATGCCACCATTTCAACAATAACTCCTAAAGTTTCAAATACTAATGAGAATTGGACTGAGAGAAGCTCCAGCTGAAGCCCCAGCTGACGGACTAATCCTTGACAGGGTGAAGAAATAGTGAAGCAGGTTAAAAGCAGGATGGAGCTCTGTGGAGAATGGAGAATGTTTTCTTTAAAGACTGACTCATTACCATTTATATAAATAAAGCTTAAGCTTAAGTACCAACATTTAGACAAGATAAGAATCGGTGATTTGGTGGAGGCAGAATCAGAATCCAAATGGACACAATGGCCAGGTTGAAGGCTAAAGACAGGCACAAATATTGGAGGAGGAGTCATCAGGGATGGAAGATAAATTAGTTTGAGGCAGGAAGGATGAAAGTTAAAGACAGTAGGAGGCTCTTCCCTTCATAAATAATTCAGTCCTAAAGCCACTGGGGGGGGGGGAGGTGTTAAGAGGCAAAATAAACCAAAATAGGCATCTATAGGTGAGGAGCCTGAAAAGGGATATCAGAGCCCAGGGTGAGGAGGACAACTGTGTGTGCTGGGGCGGGGTGGGGGGAAATGTCAGTGGTTTTCCAGGGTGAAGAGCATCTACACAGAAGTGGGCTGTGGCCCGGCATACGGAGTCAGGGCATCCACACAGCAGGGCAGCCCAGTATACTATGTCAGAGCCAATCAGGGTGAGGAGAGTGGGGACTGACCAGGGATGAGAAGCCAGAACCTGATAGAGGTAAAGAGGGCAATGACACAGGGCGCCAGCCTGGAATAAGGAATCAAAATTCAAGCAAGGTGAGGAGATTACCCACGGGTGGAAAAGACCCAGTATGGGGCATCAGAGCCAAAGCAGGATGAGGAGGGCAGCCAGAATGAAGACATGCCTGGTGTGGGAATTCAAAGCACACAAAGGGCAAGAAGGATTCTTCACAGAAGGGTAGTCCAAGGTGGGGAGTTGGAGCCCAAGTGGGACGACGAGGGTGTCCATATGTAGGGCAGGGTGGGGGACAGAATGCAGGGAGAAGAGGGCATCCATGCAGGGGAAAGGGAGGTAACTGATATGAGAAATTGGTTCTATATAAGAGGATTGGTCAAAGAAATAAATATATTAAGGATAATGGAAGCCAGGTTTCTCACTGTTAGAGAAAACTAGAATAAGTCCTGTGCTATACTGGAATATAAAGTATCAGTTTGAACTCACAGCTTTCAATATATATAATAGAGAAATAAATATAGATGCAGATATGTACATCTATATACATAAATGCATACATATATTCTGAACCTCTGTTCACTGAGAAGGCCGGGGAGCAGTTAATACCTCGATAGCAGTGAGCCCACCAAGCATCCAGATCCCGCTTTCTCAATACTGTTCTCTACTAAAAGTAACAAAAGATCCTTAAAAAAATGACTGATTCCAGGGGTAGAATAGGGAAAATATAAGGTGAGCCTGAAATATCTTGTTGAGCCACTAAGAAGAGAAGCGCTCAAAGAATAACGGGACAAGTCAAAAGGACACAGAAACCTGCTTGAAGGGGCTCTCACTGGCCACATCTGAAACAATTTGAGCATCAAATAATAGTAGTGTTGGATTATAACCCAGTGAATAAAAGAAACTATGAATCTCCACAGCAGAAAATTAGTGAATGAACTAAAAATTAGATGAGAAAACAGATGTATTTAAATAGCTTTAAAGCAAGTCCTCACAAAATACTTTATTAATTACGATGAGAAAAAGGGTAACTTTATGGTGAAGAAGTCTGGCTGGTACCACCCTAATCAAATGAACAAAGAGATCACCAGTAATAGGACAAACAAAGATCATAAACCACTGAAGAGGGTGCAATGAAAAGACTGCAACATCACTTCTGTAATATTCCTGCAAAAGATGCATAATCTGAACCTACTCATAAGAAAACCCAAATTGAGGGGTGTTGTACAAAAATAACTGAGCTGTATTCTTCACAACGTTATTGCCCTGAAAGGCAAAGAATGAGAAATCATTCCAGGAGACTAGAGCCATGATAACTAAACGCAACATGTGACTCTAAATAGGATCCTTTTGCTATAAAGGGCAATCAATGGACAATTTGTAAAACATGAATGCGTTTTAAGATTTGCATAGTAATAGTACAATAAAGTTAATTCCCTAACTTTTATGGTTGTCTCTGTTTATATGAGAGAGAGAATGTCCTGGCTTATAGGAAATGGATACTAAAGTATTTGGGAGTTATGGGCATCAAGTTAACATCTTAACTCTCAAATAGTTCAAGAGAAAGTTCTTTGTACTCCACTTCCAACTTTTCAATAAGTTTATGATTGTGTAAAAGAAAAATTTTTTAAGGAAAAGAAATAAATAAAAGCCCCTCCCCTCCACGCCCCGGCCTAAGACACCAGGAGTTGCATCTGCCCAGAGTTCAGAAATCAGATAAGGAGTGCTCCTCCTTCCACATCTGGCAAATTTTTACCCTACTTCATAAGAGGAATAAAAAGGGCTTCTGATAGGAAACTTGGCTGACTAATTAACAGCAAGCCCTTATTTAATTCTTCTCAGTTCATTATCAGCAACAATCATCCTTACTCAGCCATAAAAGGAAACGAAACTGAGTTACTGTGGATGGACCTAGAGTCTGTCATATAGAGTGAAGTAAGTCAGAAAGAGGAAAACAAATACCATATGCTAACACATATAAATGGAGTCTAAAAAAAAAAAATGGTTCTGAAGAACCTAGGGGTAGGACAGGAATAAAGACACAGACATAGAGAATGGACTTGAGGACACAGGGAGGGGGAAGGGTAAGCTGGGACGAAGTGAGAGAGTGGCATGGACATATATACACTACCAAATGTAAAACAGATAGCTAGTGGGAAGCAGCCGTATAGCACAGGGAGATCAGCTCCGTGCTTTGTGACCACCTAGAGGGGTGGGATAGGGAGGGTGGGAGGGAGACACAAGAGGGAGGGGATATAGGGATATATGTATATGTATAGCCAATTTACTTTGTTATACAGCAGAAACTAACACACCATTGTAAAGCAATTATACTCCAATAAAGATGTTAAAAAAAAAATCATCTTTATTCATGCCCAGAGGAGAACACTGACCAATTAATAAAGTTGTGATACCCTTTCCATCAATCTCCCCTATTCTGTTCACATTTGCACTGTCACTTTTATCTCTCTGAATGAAGTCCTGAGAAATATACATTTAATAACATTAAAAAAATTATGCCCTTCTCTAGGAAATAAGCAAATACAGTTAATGCACTGTAGAATCTCCTAAGTGTCAAACAACTGGTCTCTTACTTCTCCTTTTTTAAAGCCTAGTGATTTTATGTTTATTCCAACACCTTTCCCTTATCCCATGAAAAGATAGTCATTATTTTCAATGTTAAATGAGATCTAACACTTTTCTTAAATGCTTTTACATATATCAAAAACATACATACCTCATCTACGAAGTTAATAGCATCAAACCAGTCTTGAAGAGCTTCAAGGCAGTATCTCACAACATTTCGGGTATATTCTTGAGTTTCCTAAAATAATAACTTATATAAATTTACAGTATATAAACACGTATATGTTCAACTTCGACATAAAAAGTTATGTGCATTGTATATATAATGGTAAAATATACATATTTTCAAAATAACCACATTTGTCATTTCAAGGAATCATCCTCTCACAAACTAATAGTAACAACTAGAGACAGTTATGAAAATGAACTAACCTGAAATGAGTCAAAGGTGAAATAAATTTATGTGATGTAAATTGGGTTCCACATGGCCGCTGAGCCTGCGCATCCGGAGCCTGTGCTCCACAACGGGAGAGGCCACGGCAGTGAGAGGCCCGCGTACCGCAAAAAAAAACAAAAAACTACAAGCCTCACATCCATATCTAAAAATAGCATCTCTAGGGACTTCCCTGGTGGTCCAGCAGTTAAGACTCTGTGCTTTCACTGCCAAGGGTGTGGATTTGATCCCTAGTGGGGAAACTAAGATCCTGCAAGCCAAGGGATGTGGCCCAAAATTAATTAGTTAATTAATTAATATAGCATCTCTTATAAAGTAGATATTATCATCCCTTTCTTTCAGAGATTTACTTCTCCTTCACCCAGCTCAGTCTCCATATCCTGTTAATTCTTCCTCAATACTGTCATGTAGGTTCACTTACATTTCCTCCTATTTCTGATATCATTCAGACAAAATATCACTTAACTAGTTTCCCTGCCAACAGTCTCACCCTGTTTTAATCTATCCTATATGAGATTTATCCTTCTCAAAATATTATTTTATACATTCTGTTCCCTATCTCTTACTGAAAAAAATGTAATGACACTTTAAGTTACCATAAATAATGTGTCATAACCAAACTAAAGTTGCAGATAATTCATGTATAAAGAAATATTTAAAACCAAATGTTTTCCTATTTAATCAAAGGTTTGAGTAAAGGGACACCACTATATCCTCTTTACACAAGTGTAAACTGATAAACTCTTCTGGAGAACAATTTGAAAAGTAGGTATATCAAGAGTCTTCAAAACGGTGACCAATTAATTCCATTCCTAAATACAGCATACTTAATAATCATGTTCAGATCATCTCTCCCACCTCCCCATCACTATCATACCCACCCCCAAAAATTCAGTATGCATGACTTACTAGTTTTATGACCTTGAGAAAATTACTTGAATTTTATGAGTTTCAGTCTCTCCATACGTAAAAATGGGCATAATACTACCTACCTCCTAGTACTGCTATGAAGAAGCAAATGAAATAATGTACATAAAATGCTCTATGCCACAGTCTAGCACTATATCTGACAAGTACTACTTAAGTGCTCCAAAGATTCATGGCCAGACTTAACTTCTGTCAAGCCTGCAGTAACGTATAGTTGCCACTAGATGGAGATTTTTACAGCTTATTTGTTCTGTTCAGAAAGCAAAAATTAGTAAAATTCTAGAAATGTGCCATCCCTTTATCCAAGCTATTTGTTATTAATCTAGTATAACTTGTTTAACTATCCCTTAGCATTTTCAAGAACCAAACAGCATACGGGGCAATCAGACAAAGAAAGTAAGCTATCAGGTGAAGTTCCTTTTTTCTATTGCTAATCCTTTAGTTTTATATTTTATAATTAGAGGACATAAACATAAAGCAATAGCTTTGTTTTACTTAAAATAATAGTCTTTCTTCTAGTTTACATTTCTAAAACCTGACAACATTGCTGCTAAAAAGCTCCAGACAGTCTTGCTTAAGAGACAATTATAGCAAAGTGATAAAGAGCACTGGTTCTGAAATCAGATGGATTTGTTTTCAAACTCAAGCTTCCACTTGCAGCTGTGTAAATGTGGGCAAATTATTTAACCTCTGAAAGAAAGGGATGATACTATCTACTTTATAAGAGATGTTATGAAGATTAGATACGAACATAATGTAAGCAATATAACGTGAAGAATAATGTCTGGCATAGTGTAGGCTCTCATCAAGAGAACGTCTTATCTAGGAACTAGATGCTCCTTTAGCTAAGAAACTACTCTCAGATATTACCAGAACAACATGAGCTCGTTTTCTCTCTGTTGTCTTCGCTTCTTAGATTAAGAAAACCATAACACATTGGAATCCTGGCCTTCAAAACTGAAAAATAATCTACTGCCTGAAAACAATGATTTCTCATTATCACATAAACATAGCCCTGGCCTTATAATCCAAAATCATCCTAACCACAGTTGTCAGAATAATCCTCCTAAAATACTGACCTTTTCATATCAACATCGTATCAGTCCTCCCTCCTACATCACCATCTGTTCTGTTGTTGGCTTATATGATGTTGCATTCTTCTGGTTTTTCTCCTCTCCCTCTCTGATGTCTAAATGTTCGTTTTTTCTTCAAGGTCCATTTCTCTTCTCCCCCTATTTGACGTGACCCCATCCCCTGGCAATAAATGCCATTTTTATTCCCAAGGGTCTAAAATTTATAACCCTAGTTCAGATTTCTCTTTTGAGCACAAAACTCATATATCCAACTGACTATTCACTATTTCCACTTGGATGTTTCAGAGGCATCTCAAACGTAACATATCTAAAACTAACTCTGATCTCTCTAAACCTTTTCTATTGATCCTTTTCACCTCTGTAAAATTATCTCCATACATAGTTACCCAAAAATCTATTTCACTCATCAATAACATACAATCCATCACCAAGGCTTTTGGTTCTACCTTCAAAATACATCTTCAATATCCAAAATGCACCTTGAATTTCAAACCTGGATTTCCTAGATTATTATCACAGCATCTTAATTGGTCTATTTGCTACTAGTCATGATGTTCCCCACGCTCCCCTCAATCCAGTCTTTCCAGAAAACAGAATGATCTTTTAAATGTAAATCTGATCCCATTAAACCCCTACTTTAAAATATTCACTGGCTTCTCCTTAAAATTAAATCTAAGACTCATTAACATGTTCTATAAAAACCTGCATTAATAATACAATCCCTGCCTATCTCTCCAACTCCATCTTGTTCTGTGGCTCCAGCCACAAACTCCTTAAAATGACTAATCACTTTCCTACTGGAGGTAGGTTACTCCATACTATCTCCCCTATTCCCACCACTAACCCCACTTTTATACTTCATATAGCTGGCTTTTTCATTCTTCAGAAAGGCCTTCCCCTGATCCTTAAACGTAACCAGCCTCCACACTCATTACTCTCATAGCAATCTGATATTTTCCTGTAGAACACTTACAAAACTTACAAAATAAACCTGTGTGCTTACTTGCTTAATGTCTATCTCTCCTATTAGACTGCTCCATGAGAGCAAAAACCACATCTATTTGGTTTGACACCAAAAACCCGAGCATCTAGATAGCATCTGGCATAGAACAGCATTCAATAGATACTTTTTTGAATGAATGGACAAACGACTCTCATATTAGATGACAGTTTTTTTGATAAATGCTACAATGGAGATTAAACGAGGTACTATAAAAACAGAGACTGGAATCATAAATATGAAAGAATTTAAATGAGCAGATTACATATCAGCTGAGTCTTATGAGTACAATTTTTGAAGAGCTCAACTAATTGTTCTTCATTCCAGTTAGAATCGCTGCCAAAGTCCTACTGCACATCAAACAAACCAAAATCTCTGACAGTGAGACTCACGCACATGTATTTTGCAAGCTTCCCAGATGATTCTCATATAAGAGAAGCACTGGACTAAGCAGAAAGAATGAGCTCATTTGTCAAAAAAGGGACTAACTTGAACAAAACCACTGGAATCAAGAAAGGAATTGCATGTTGAGGAATGGTAATCAATCCAATGAAGGCATGGAGGTAGAGGGCAGTATAGGAAGGTGAATTATGATAAACAAGTTGAGGGCAAATTGTGGAAGGTCTTAAATGCCTCTATAGGAAATATGGACATTATCCTGTAGACATAAGAACTTGAATGATTTTTAAGCAAAGGAGAGATAAGCACAGAGCTTAGCAGTAACTTTGGTATTAGGAAAAATTACAGTAGGAAGAATCTAGAGGCAGGAAAACCAATTAAGAAACAACCCAGATTTTAAAAATAAAAAGAAATAAATTAAGACAGTGGAAAGAAGTGGTAGAGAGACATTTCTGGTATGAGAGAAAATTCATGGTATCTGATTATAGCTTGAACACAGCTGGTACAGCAAGGGGAGGTTTCTATATTGGATAACTGCATCATTTAAAACACCATACCTAAAATGACATAAAGAACACAGCACAGACAAATGTTTTTAAATAGTTTAGGAACCTGAGAAAATTCATGTACCTATAAGGAGATCTACATGAATAACCAGAGCTGTTGTGAATTTCAATCTGGCCAGACTGTAACAGAGTTGTGAGGCATCTGCATTTAGAGAAAGCTGGAGTCATGAGAGAAAACAGAAATCCTCGGACACCAAGAGGGGAAAGTGGCAGGGGGTGGTGGTGGTGGGATGAACTGGGAGATTGGGATTGACATATATACAAGGATATGTATAAAATAGATAACTAATAAGAACCTGCTGTAAGAAAAAATAAATAAAATTCAAAAACAAAAAAAGAAAACAGAAACCCACTTAAAGTAACACATACATTTAAAGAATATATGTAAGAGAGTCTCATAATAACCCTGTGAGGAAGAGCAGGCTTTGCTGTCCCATTTCTATTTTGTTTCCTTTAGTTTTTTAAAAGAAAAGGAGAAAGACTGAGAAGTTCAAATAGTTTAAAATGAGTTGACCAAGTCACCTAAGTCAAAAGAGGCAGAGCCAAGACCACTCTAAAATCTTGTGCAACACGCTCATTGGTACAGGCTAGCAGGTTGGACTTCATGGGATCCATACAGCAAAATCTTAGTCAAGTCCTTAGTTTAGTAGGGTCAGGAGATAACAAACTGTCCAAGGATTCTGGAGACCCATCAAACGAATACTTTAAAATGCAAAGGTAAAATATATATTTGTACAGAAAGACATAAATGCATGCAATTATAAGCAAGCATTTCTTAACCAATTATAAGAATTTATGTTGTTGCTATGTACCTGTAGGTTCTTTTTATAAACAATTGTAAGTTGTATGAAATGTATACTGATTTTGTGCTTGGAATCTTAAAAGTGTAAACTTTATTGAGGACTATCCTCATCCCTTGAGAGACAAGAAACATTAGGCAACTAACTGATAATGGGTAAAATGAAACAATAAAGATGAGTGTGGAGACTTATAAAGCTCCAAAGACTATTCACAATAAGGGAAGGCTGGAATGATATTATAACTCATTTATATAAATGAATTCTAACCTGCCTAAGAATAACAATTAACTGTCTCAGGTCAACTTTCACAAAGGTGAATTCAGAATTAAACACTGCATATTATTACACACAAGTAAACAAATCAATGTTTTCACAAAAAATTTTCTTAAATAATTATTTTAAAGGTAAACACAGAAATTAACAAAACATACCCTAACTTTACAATGTGATAAGAGTCCCCACATTGGCTGTGCACAGGCCTCAAGTTCAGCAGCAAAGGCAGCATAGTAGGTCTGAGATTCAAATTCCACGTGCTCATTTAGTTCTCGCTTATTTAAGTTCATACCTTGCAAAAATTAAAACAGATATAAACCTTGCCAAATGGAAATACACACCCATGTTAAAAATCAAGTAAAATACTTCCAAGTACCAAACACATTTTAATGCACACAAATGGCATAATGACACAATATGTATAGAAATTAATAAATTATTAAAAATAAAATAATCTGGTCCTTTTGGAATTCTTTATAAACTACGTTTTCTTAGAAACATTTTGTGAACTGTCTCTTTCTTATATAATTGAATATATTAAATAAAGTCAAAACAATTTTAATTGATGCCGGTTGACATTTTTACAGAAGTATTGAGTCTTTCTTGGAGAATAGATTAGAAATTTCTAGATTAATGCTTTCAAATGCTTTTAAAAATTACACTCCTATTTCCTATGTAATAGTTTGACCTTCTTCATAACTCTGATATGTTTTCATGAACACTTTATCAAAATACTTACAAATATCAATTAATTAAAATGAGACATTTCACATGTAACTGAATGATGTGCTATGACCTCTTAATTAGTGTTTGACAGTTTAACATTAGGCATTTTGTAAACTAAAGAAAAAAAAATTAAGAAAAAATCTGAAATTGATACCTTGAAAGAAAGATACAAAGTTCATCCATGTCACTAACAAACCGTGGTCCTCCAAAAATCTCTTAGCCACACTTTGATGAGAAAGGATATTAATAAAATCACTGACAAGAGGCCAGTAAGTGTTATTCTTCAGTAATGCTTCTCCACAATTCACTACCACATGTAAACTGTTTTCTTCATCTAAAATAGACACACACACACACACAAAAAATTAGTTTAAAAAAATAGTTTTACCAATGATACAGATTATACATTTTAGAATCAGTCACCTAAATTCAAACCCCAGCCTGCCATTTAATAACTATATGGCTTTAGGTATATTACATAGCTCTGAATCAATTTCCTCATCTGTAAAACAGAAAAAGACACATATCTTAAGGGAATTAAATGAAATGTTAACGTAACACCTAGCACATCATTATAATAATTATTACCACGTCTAACATATTACATGATATTTAGTTACATGTTTATAAAACCTTATTATTTTCTTGATTTTAATGATATAATGCAATATTTTCAGTTCTAATCAATAAAATGTTTTTATCCCTAGATTAATCTCATTCTATCTTTTCAATAAAATCTGTATGACTTAAACAATATATATTTAATTGCTTTCTTCTATTCAAAGGACATGTAAAAACAATTTTTAACACGGTATTTCAAAAATGAAACAACAAAAGACACACATAAATTTCTTAAGCTTTAAAAAAAAATCCTCAAAGTTTAAATACATTGCTGGAAGGAGGAGATGGGGAGGATTAGGTTTGTACAAAAACTTTACTATTAGAAGTTATAGCATGTATGCATTAGCTCTGTTGACCTATTCCAGCTTAACTGATTCACTGGACAAACAAGCCCCCCATTCCCACTGTAAAACACACTAATACCCATAATACACAGAATGCTCAAAGCTTGTAGCCTATTCCCTAGTACACAAGCCCCAAGGTATAAGCTTATCCAGAGTCTGTTTTTGCTTCTGTTCATACTAATTGTTCTTTTTACTGTAATTATAAAATTTAAGTTACAAATACATAATCTGATAAAATATGAATGCATAAATAGAGGTATAACAAAAACTGGATCATAAGCTTTTGAAAGACAGTAAAAGTGCCTAAGAAAATCTTGGAGGAGAAAAATCACAAAAGTCTAGAAGGATTTTACACTCAGACTGCTTCATGAAAATCTTTATGTTCTTACTCTACTTTAAAGAAAATGAAAATCACAGATGCTGCTTTACAGATGTGGTATATACAAGAAGGACGAGGGAGAACTCCAGTAAAGAAAACCATACCTTACAACTGCTTTGCCCAAAATTAAAAGGTTGGAGAACAAACATACATTCCTGTGGTTTAAGTTAAAATCCACTGTTAAGATACGTATGTATCACTTTTTAACAATGCCTCACTTTAACCAACTTTTCAAATAACCACCTCGTAGTCAAACTCATCAGTGAAGAGGGCTTCTACTGCACTTCTTATTTCCATAAATTAAATTTAGGTTTCAGCCCATGAAATTACTTTACCCAACTCAAATTTAACAAGACATAAGAACAGGACCCACAACAGGTATAACTGAATGAGGAAGTGGGGGTAAGGGAGCTTTTATAAATTACCCACATCTGAGATTCAGAAACGCCCTCTCTGACAACTACTGCCACTGTGAGTTGGTGAGCAGCTGATACTGATGGGACAGTGCCTAGGGATGCCGGGATTTTTTAATTTTTTAAAACATTGAGAATCACTGTTCTATTTAATTGAAATCAGAGGATGAATAAGCAGAAAATAATTAATCAAAATCACTATTTTCCTGACACTGCTTTAAGTACTACTGTTCTTGCGAAAAATACCTTGGAATCTTTTATGAAATAACATGATTAGAGCTTCTATTTTTATCCAACTGATACTTTTCCAAATATAGATACAGAGAGAGCAATGATTCAGTGTTAAATGATATTCACTCATCCACAAATATTTACTGAGCTCCTACTGAGGGTCAGGTAATCTAGTAAGCTCTGAAAATAAAGCAGTAAAAAAATCAAGATTTATACATTCTCTCTCTCCACTGAGGTTAATATCTAAGAAGACAGAGTGTGGTAAGGTCTGTAATAGGAAAAGTACAAGAAGTCCTAAGAACATATATAAGCTGGTCTACAATTAAGGAAAAGAGTTTCCTGAGGAAGTGATGTTTAACTGAGATTTACAGAAGGAAGCAGAAATTGGGATTAACCAAATAAACTAGGGATGGAGAGGAAATGATGTTCTAAGTAGAGGAAGCACTATAAAAAAGGATGGAATTACTGGGACAAAGAATGCAGAGAATAGGTGGCACAAATGAGTCTAGATGGCCTCATAAATCAGCTTCAGGAGTCTGCAGTTCATGTGAAGAGAATGGCAAGCCACAGAGGGGGTTTTAAGAGAGAGGACATGACTAGATGTTTAGTGTTGAGACTGATTATATAGGAGGGTGCTGATGACTAGCAGTAGAAGGCCTAAAGATGGCAATGGCTTGAACTATGGTGTTGGCATGAAGATGCAGAGATGAAAAGAACTGGCTATTCTAAGATATTCAGAAGGATTTAAATGACAGACCTGGTGATGTTCACTACCTCTACAAAGAGTAAGAAGTCAAAAATTACTCCTAGGTTTTCAGGTTGGGCAACTCTGTAGATGGTTAGAGTGGTACCAACACACCGACTTGAGTGCTAATACACACATACATATATACACATACACACATATGCACAAATGCAATAGAAAAGAAGCAGGCTTGATAGAGACAGAATGGGTTTTTGGTGCTGACACTGAGTGTCTGAGGTGCTTGTAGACATCCAAAGGATATAGTTTAATAAACAATTTGATATGCAGGACAGAAGATCAATCTGGCATTATTAGCAACTACAGACATTCCTATAGTTATGCAACACATAGTTTGGTTTGTTTGTTTTTTTTAAACTTTATTCCTTTTTTTTTTTTTAAGTTAACCATTTTTTAAAAATTTATTTATTTTTGCTGTGTTGGGTCTTCATTGCTGTGTGGGCTTTCTGTAGTTGCAGTGAGCGGGGGCTACTCTTCGTTGCGGTGCACAGGCTTCTCTCTGCAGTGGCTTCTCTTGTTGCAGAGCATGGGCTCTAGGTGCGCAGGCTTCAGTAGTTGTGGCACAAGGGCTCGGCAGTTGTGGCTCACAGGCTCTAGAGTGCAGGCTCAGTAGTTGCGGCACACGGGCTTAGTTGCTCTGTGGCATGTGGGATCTTCCCTGACCAGGGCTCAAACCCGTGTCCCCTGCACTGGCAGACGGACTCTTAACCACTGCGCCACCAGGGAAGTCCCACAACACATGGTTTTAAGTTCCATTTTAAACAGACAGTTGCATAAGACAAACTGTAAAATTTCAGAGATATGGGAAGTTATAAGTTATATTTGGAATCACAAAGTAGTATGGTGCAGAAATGAATTCAACAAAGTAAAAGTATAAGGAAGGGAGCATGTACTACTAGAGGCTTTTTCCTATTAATCTTTAGCTGTGCTGTGGCCATGTGAATTCTCATTGTATCAGCTCCTACATTTACTAACAGTGTAGACAAAATTTTCAAATATTGTCTAATGGCAATGTATACAAAGGCTAGATAGGGGCTATTACAAAGTAAGAAGTATAAAGAACTTGCGTAATATCTGTAGCTAGTTCAATATATTTAAAGCTCATTCCAATACTCTTCATGTAAAAACAGGGAAAACATATGGTGCTTTTAGAAAACCAGTAAGTATGTAACATGAAATGTTATGCTACTTTTGAAAGAGGAAAAAAACAGAACAGGAACTAAAGATAGTTTTAGACTTGGCTTAGAAATAATGTAATTTATTGCTAGAAAAAATACATTTATATTTAAAGATCTTAGCAATGCTACTTATAGCTATTTAGCTTTTGGAAAATTCAATTCGTGTAAGAATTTCCAGGACAGACTAACTGCATAAGAAGGAAGTATGTGTAGAAAGCAACTAAGACCATGTAATACGATTTCAGAAAATATGGGAAAAGTGAGAAGCACAGAGACAGCAAGACCAAGTGCCAAGAAACACCAACACTGATAGAACAAGTAGAAAATAGTTTCATGCCACACAAAGAACAGAGAATCAACAGTGTAAAATGATAATGAAAATCAAGCAAGATAAGGTCCAAAGTGTTGCCGCTGGCTTCCTTATCATGTAGTCATAGAAAGGGTGACCATATAATTTATCATATAAACAGGGACACTTTTGAGAGTAAAAAGGACTGTATGAAAAATGATGTCAAAATAACAGGCAGGGCTTCCCTGGTGGCGCAGTGGTTGAGAGTCCGCCTGCCGATGCAGGGGACGCAGGTTCGTGCCGCGGTCTGGGAAGATGCCACATGCCACGGAGCGGCTGGGCCCATGAGCCATGGCTGCTAAGCCTGCACATCCGGAGCCTGTGCTCCGCAATGGGAGCAGCCACAACAGTGAGAGGCCCACGTACCACAAAAAAAATAAAAATAAAAAAAATAACAGGCATAACTTGGAGCTGTTCTGGGGAAAGTAGGACATGTGGCTACCGGAGTCATGGACAATTTTGGAGACAGCAACAGAATGACGGAAGCAGACACTAGATTGAGGTGGGTTAATGAGTGACCGGAAGATAAGGAAATGAACATAAAAACTCTCTCAGGAAAGATGCCTATAGCAAAAAGTGGGAGGCAGACTCATATACATCTTCCTCCCAAACATTCTCCTCTGAAATGCAAACCATATAAAAGAAGCATAGCTAAACCACTTAGTCAGGAAAATAGACTCAAGATTCTTTTCAAAAGAGTAAATACTTCTAACTTTTTTTAAGTTTTCCAGTTTATAAATTAAAAATACTGTACTTGTGAAAAGTCCTTTTCTAGTTATATAATTCTACACATAAGAACATCACTGATAGGGCTTCCCTGGTGGCGCAGTGGTTGAGAGTCTGCCTGCCGATGCAGGGGACGCGGGTTCGTGCCCCGGTCCGGGAAGATCCCACATGCCGCAGAGCAGCTGGGCCCATGAGCCATGGCCACTGAGCCTGCGCATCCGGAGCCTGTGCTCCACAATGGGAGAGGCCGCAACAGTGAGAGGCCCGCGTACCGCAAAAAAAAAAAAAAGAACATCACTGATATAGCTGAATGATGATAGACACTATTTCAAAAAAGAAAAGAGAAAGTAATAATACGTAGCCAAATCTCTAAGAAAGAAAAGGTCATCCTACACAAAGACAGAAATAGTACAATACAAAGCAGCTCTTAATTTTTCTTTTAAAAAGGTAAAGAGGTATACTGTTCAATGTAAATAATATATTATTCTCCCACTATACCTACAATGGGAAGGCAGAGTTACGCAGTGGGTCAGAGTATGGGTTAGACACCTAGCTTTACCACTTACAGCTATAAAACCATAGATCACTGACTTTTCAACTTCCTAAACCAGAAATGTCTCATCTATAAAATGGAAAAAACAACATCTCCTCTCCAGATTTACTGATAAATTAGATAATACATATAAAGTACTGAAAAAAAAAGCATGGTATACAGTAAGTGCTCAAAAGATGGTAGCCATCATCATTATTAGCAAGCTATTATCATATATAAGGCATCATGCCCTGCACTGAGTCCTGTATAAATTTTCAGGCTATGGTATTGCATCTGAGAATAGGCAGACTATCAGTATAAAGAGAAAATAGAAGCTGATATGCAAAAGGAGACAACAGTAGAAGGCAAGTCTCAAGTATAAGATCTCCCATCCACAGAGAATGGAAAGGTCCTAAGATTTAATTTGAGGCATTATTTGTTGTTACTTTTTAAGTTTAGCTCCAAGTGCCAACAAGTGAAGACACAGTCCTATTAATGTTGGCCTGGCTGTATTGTGGCTAAGAACAAAGATTTGACATCAGGAGATATAAAGTCCTTCTTGGCTCTGTCATCTACTAACTACATAATCTACAGCAAATGACTTAATTTCTTTAAACTTCAATTTATTCATCTTGAAAGTGGAAATAATAATAACGCCAATCTAGAGAGTTGTTCAGAAGCTTAATTGAGACAACATATAAATAGTATTAACACAGCGCCTAGTACAGAGCAAATACTCAAATAATATAAATTATTACAAGGAGGTGAAGTCAAGATGAAAGACCACAAAGAAATAAGAATGGGAGGAATTCCTAGAAATGTTATGGAAATTTGAGGAGGCATAAAGGAAGAAAATTAAAGATCACACTAAAGGAACATATAAAAGGCAAGATTTATTCCAACTTTTAAATTATAAAAGTATATGCATATAAAATGTCTAAAGCTGACAGTAACAAATTCATGATTAAAAAAACAGAAACATATCTAATTAATAAGAAAATGGTTAAATAATGGTCAAGTCGTATGATATTACTACCCGCAATCATGAAAGAACATGTTCTTGATGTGTACACTTGATAGCATATTTTAAAGTACATATTCTCATCTATAAATATACTCACATCACACAAAAAGACAGAAAATATCCCAAAATATTTGTTAATATTATTTGTGAATAACAAAACTATAGGTGATTTTAAAGTTTTTCTTTAAATTTTGCTGAAATTTTAAAAAATGTTTCTTTAACAAACGTATTATTTTATAATATTTTTAAAAGCTATTTTTAAGCATAAAGGAAGTTTTTAAGATTAGTTATACAAAGTATACTTATAAAACTAGTGAAAATAATTCTGAGTTTACCTTGTAGCTCACTTTTAATAAGGCAACTTTCCATCATGTATAACAGCACAGTGACCATAATATCCAGCAGCTGACATTCTTCTGTTACCTGTCTGGCTAGCTCCTCATTGCTGAACAACTGAACACTAATATGCACAATTCTGTTAGACATTGTGTCTGATTCATGACTTTTCTTCAGTGTTTTCATAATGAAAGCATAATGCTGAACAAAAGTTTTTGTAAAAGCAACCTGTAAAATGTTTTAAATAGGAAGAAAAAAAACACAGTTTAAGTTTTACAACACATTTTCCAACATATTATACTAGCATTTTTAAGTTATGATTAGCTTGTGATGATATCCAAGATAAATGGAAAAATAATTTCAGTGATGATGGTAGTCTTACATTTGTCCTTTTTTTGGAAAATTAGCAAAATACTTTGGTGGTTAAAAAAATGTTCAATATGTATTTTAAATTATTAAAGTTTTAAAGCAATTACAAAGATAGTCTAAAAATACAAATCTTCACTTTGCTCACAAATATACCAATTCACTAATGTCGAAGTATGTGTCTTTGTTCTGTGCTACCAACTTTAACAACAAAATCTAAAGCCTCACCTGAAAACCATCACAGAGTTGTTTATATAACTAAACAATAAGTGAGTCAATGTGACTACTCCAAAAGAAATAATATCTTTTCCTATTTGATCTGAAAGCCAACCACTATTCTGACTAAATATTGTCTTCTGTATACCATATACACTTCCTCTATTGTTTTCTTAAGCAGGTATAAAGACACAAAACAACAGCATTATTAAAGTGTCACTCCTAAAGAGGCTTTACTACCTAAACCATAAGAACTATAGCATGATTTACTGTCTTTTCAGACACTAGGTTATATAACTTTGCCATAACCATATGGTAGTAACAGGTGAGTCCACACCCTCTGAAACTAGAGACTTCACCTATGTACATGTGTACATGAGTCAATACCATTATGTCTGTAACAGTTATGGCCAGCAGCTACAAACTCCATGCTTTTCCCATGCCTAACCATACAATCTGAATTCAGTTGCCCCCATTAAACATTCTCATAGCACCTTGTACCTTTCTCCTTTAGAGAACTTACTACAATTTGTAACTACATATTTATTTGTGCAACTGTGTTTTTGTTTGTCCCCCAGCAATCCCTTTGGACCAAGTTTCATGCACAAAGGCAACCCTTAGGAATCCTGCTCTGTAATGGTGCTCTGACTCAGATCTACAATACTGTGCTTTTTGTGCAGGCCCTCTTTTGGCAACAGAGCTGAGAAATATATCAAAAAGATTTAATATTGAAAAGGCGAAGAAAGAGGAGCAAAGTTCAGAAAGGAAGGAAAAAATGTAGATACCTTATACTCTTGATCTGGAAGCATGTTGAGTAAGAAAGTCACCATCTTCTGGGGAAATTCATACTTTATGGTCCAAAACAATAGTTCTTCTAAGAAACTTTTATGCTTCAAAACATCCATTATGGATTGATCTACATAATAAAAATAAAATTTATCACCCTAATGATTTAAGTTGCTCATCTCACTAAACCTTACCATGATTAATAACCCATCAACCTCAAACTTCTGAACATACCTAAAAATTAAGGCTATCCTTTCAATAATTCAAATGATAATGCGAACAATATCAAGCTAAATTTCTACAATGTCCACAGTATATAAATAATAAAATACTTAATCCTTATAATTTAATATAAAGCAGTTACTAGAAAAATACGTAATTACTTGACCTTAAACATAAGCCATTTATCTAAAATTTCTACTAAGATTTAAAACAATTATCTTACAAGAACAATATTCATGGCACTTAATTTAAAATAGTAATAATAATTTTAACCTAAAAACATACTATTAAGGACATAAACTCCAAAGTTATCTAAATTTTTTATTTTTGAAAAAAATCTTTATGGATGAATAATTTATTTCTCTAAAATTATCCTTCATAAATGAAATATTAACTTCACTAGAGAAGATAATCACTAGTACATTGCTTACTCTAGTATACAGAAGCATTTACTTTCTTCTGGTAGGAACATACCGGGAAACACATAGAACATTAGATATGCTTACTTGTACTGGACTCAAGATGCCCTCTTCATGCATGGAGGAAACAGGAAATGCATGCCCCTTTTGAATAAAGGTATTCAAAGGGGGGGATAAAATTATTTACTGGAAAGTTTATTTTCTAAAGCCAAGTACCACTCCTTGAGGGTTAGGCTGTCTCTTGCTTATCTCTGCCTCCTTGCCATGCTTAATCAACAGAAAGGTCTCAACTGGTATATGATGAATTGAAATGTTTTAAATTTTTATTTTACATTGGAGTATAGTTGTTTAACAATGTTGTGTTAGTTTCAAGGTGTACAGCAAAGTGTGAACTGAATATTTTTAATACTTTGGCTATCTCTTTCTCTCACTTTCTCTAATTTTTTCCCCTCAAAATGAACTAGAAAATTCTATTAATCTTTATTGGAGCAAATTATCTTGGGATACTGCTCTGGATCATCAGCTCACATAAGGGCATCAAGAAGGTAAGGGCATCAAGTGTCAACTATCAATGGACTGTTTCAGTGACAGTGCTTAAGCAGAGACTAGAGTTAGATGAGATATTTGAAAAACCAGTATCACATGAACCAAAATACTCAGGTACAGCCCTAATTATATCACAGTTGAAGTAGTCTTGCAGGGTAAACCTGCAGAGTTTTTTCAATTAACCTTACCCCAATCCTACCCCAGTGTCACAGTTCTTCTATTATTGAGTAATGTGTTCATACCACATCTCCTCAGGTAACGGGTCTAAATGAGTAACAACTCAGTATTTAATCACTCTCTTGATTCTCTTGTAAAACACTGAGTTTAATAAGACTTGAATCAGCTTTAAAGTTAGATGTAACTTTAACCCCATGTTAGATTAATAATTAATAATCCATTATTTTCAGAATAATAATTTCATTAATCTAGAGACACTATGATTTAGATTACAGAGAGACCAAAGTATCTGCTAATCCCCTACCTAACTCCCTTTCAGTGGTGCCTTTAGTATAAACCGTATATAGTAGGAGTAAAAGTATAAATACAATTACACTACACATCCCTTTATTGGAAACAATAATTCTTTATTTTCCAAATCTCAGAATTTTCTACTTGTAAAACAGAAATCTCTTCCTCCTGAAATAGATCATTCCCAGGATATGGCAATGATTTAAAAAGAAACATAAACCAGTCCTGCAAGAAATGAGGTAAAATATATTCAAAGGCACAAGCTGACAGATTCAAAGCCAAAGAAGTAATAAAATTAGGGACCAAATGAATCAGGTGACAGGAATATAAGGATTACAATTAAAACTTAGAATATAATCCACAGCACACATTGCTGAAGCCAATTTAATTCTCAAAATTCACTTGGTACTAACATGACTGAAAATTTCACAGACTACCAAAAAAATAAAACCCTCACAGAGAAGAGCTTCTGAAAATAATTACAAAGTTGAACAAAACTAGCAGTATTTATCCTAAAATTCAGTTATAACTCTCTGCAAGCTTGTATTAGCCAAAGAAAAGCCTGAAGCTACCATAATTATTATATGTCAAGCATTAAAAAAGATACATTAACTTTGTTTTAAATAAATAAAACAATCTGAACGCACCAGAAAAGCTATGGCTTCTACTAAAATGCTGCAGTTATGTACAATCCAATTTTTCTAACTTCAGACATTTTAAAGAAGGGAGAAAAACCCACAATGTCTTCACTGTTATTCTTAAAATAAATGATATCAGTTTCCCAAGATATTTAAAGCATGTGTTATATGTATTACGTGTTATGTTATGGAAATGTGGTTAGAAATGCTTCCATTAGTTATGTATGATTATTTACCTTTAAAATCTTCATAAAATTGCCATGACCTTTACAACGCCTAAACAACTCAAGCCAAATTGTAAAAAGAGATTTTTGAAGAATCAGTATGTGGTACAAATGTATAACAGCATTTAATTTAGACAGCAGAGTCCAGCCTCTGCAACTCACAAGCTCAATAATCTTGGCCATGTTAGCTGAAGCCCTCTAGGCCTAGGCTTTTCACCCTTAAAATTGCAGTTTTGAGAATAGACAGTGATGTGTTTGTTAGCACAGTGCCTCTCCTCTTGCCTATCATTACATGTTTTATTTTCAGCTCACTTTCAAACTGTTGAATCAAATTCTTACAAAAACTAAACCACTCCCTGAACTTCAGACATTTTCAAAAGCAACAATTACTTTTTGAAAACAGAGGTTCTACTAATTCAAAAAGCCTCACTTTCAACTTTTTCAAAAAGCCACTTCTTCCACATACATACTTAAACCAAACATGATAACTGATCAAGTCTTAAATCTCTATACCACTTCTTACCAGTAGAGGAAGGAAGAGAAAACAATCAATCTCAAATGCAAAAGAATTCATATAATAGAAAATCAACTTCAACATAAAGGCTGCATAAAAAGTAACTTCAGCCAGAGTTTGACCAGGCTGAAGGAAAACAATGACCTCTTATGCCATAACAGGTATTTTCTGAACATCCCTGAAGCGTAAACTCAAGTATATGCCTAACAATCTCCTCCAACTCAGATGTGTCTCAAGAACTCAGGTAAACACACGGACAACTCTGGTAAGTCAAGGGGGCAGTTAGCCATATGGACTTCTAATTTCTTTCAGGCATTACAGGTTCTCTGCTGGGCCACGAAGAAAGGGAAGATGTGCATGTTGGCCAGCAAATCAAATTTCATGCCCTTTGCTAACAGTCTGTAAGTTAAAGGTGACAACATGAGTAACTAAGTAAAGACTTGCAGACTTACAAAATGAGCCTCAACGGAAACTGCCTGCTTGCTCCACCTTCCAAGCAGTCCTAAACTTTCCACAAGACACACTTAGCACCAGAAGTAAGAATCTTTTCATCAAAATAATATTTTAACCTCTGGAGACTTTCTAACAGACCATACTAACCCAGAAAATAGACTATGTTAAGATTTGGAAATCCATGGCAAAAATCCAGAGCACAGGCTGCCAACTAATAACAAGTACTCTAGAAAAGCTTTTAGGAAGGGTCAAGAAAATATAGTGATAAAGCATTTAAACTCTGGGATTTGAATTAAGGACCTACTTCTCATTAGCTGTTAAACCTAACATGCCTCCATTTCCTCATTCATAAAATAATAATAATAAAACCTGCTTCATATGGTTACTTGGAGAATTAAATGACACAATGCATGTGATGTGATTAGCACTATGTCTAGCATATATAAAAAGTTCAATAAATATTACTCATTACTACTCTATTCCCTCACTACAGGCATATCTACTTCTTCCTTTGCAACAATATGTATTGAGTCCTTTCTGAGCCCTTAATATGTGGTAAGTGCCATTCATTCTCATTCTCACTCTCTTTCACTCTTGTTACTTTTTCTCACACACACCCCCAAAATCTCCCTCTTGCTCATCCTTTAAATCAAATTAAAGCTTTACACCAAATATGCTGCATCCAAATCAAAGATTCAATGAAGAGACTATTTTTCTGGCTCAAATATGATGTTGCTCATTTTATAAAGAAAACAAATGAACAAAATCCCAACAGTAATGGTTTTACTTGCTTTCGAGGTCCCCCCACAATCACGCTCTAACAACACTTTCTCCATATTAGACAAATCTAATAACATTACTCTCCAAGTGCTCTTAATGATTAAGCATTTTTTTATACAAGGAAAAAACAAAATATAAATACCTTTGGTGTTACTGCTTAGTTTGACCCTCTTTCTCTTGCCCAGACCTTGACTCCCATCCTGATCCTCCTGGAGAAAAACAAAATTAGCATTATCTATAGTCCTATTCATGAATTTATACATTTTATGTAAATATAAATATGCTTATAAATTATGTTAAATATACAATACAGGCATGCTTACATATTATTAACCAACGATTTTATGTATTTGCTGTCATAAAATATATGTTAATGCTGCTAACTTTAAATTTCAAATTAGCATTATAATTAAAATATATCATGAAAATCCTTAGGATTAAAATATAAGAGTTCTTAAACTTAATCTGTGCTTCTAATGAAAGACTCTTAAATACCCCAAAATGCCAAAATAAAAATTTTCCTAACCTTATAAATATAATATCAAAGAAGCTAAAGGCAAGGAGGGAGCAGATTAGCATAGGAAGGGGAGAAGGAGAAGAGGGTTAAAACAATGAATAGAGAAAAGGCTTTGAAGAGTCTAACACAAACAAAATGAGTTCAAGAGATCAAGTTCTGAAAAATAAGCATAGAATATTAGAAGCTGGAGTTGACAGTCAAAAAAATAATATAAAAACAAATTAAAATGTGCTTAGGAAAAAAATCCAAGAAGAAAATACATGCATTTCTGCTCACATGTAATATATCCATTCCTGAAAAAAACCTCATATGAAAAACAACAAGGCAGACTTCCCTGGTGGTGCAGTGGTTAAGAATCTGCCTGCCAATGCAGGGGACATGGGTTTGAGCCATGTCCAGGAAGATCCCACATGCTGTGGAGCAACTAAGCCCACGAGCCACAACTACTGAGCCCACATGCCAAACCACTGAAGCCTGCGTGCCTAGAGCCCGTGCTCCGCAACAAGAGAAGCCACCGCAATGAGAAGCCTGTGCACCACAAATAAGAGTAGCCCCCACTCGCTGCAACTAGAGAAAGCCCGCACACAACAACGAAGACCCAAAGCAACCAAAACTTAATTAATTTTAAAGAGAGAATATGTAAATATAGAAAACACTTTAAAGATGTTAAAAAAAAAAAAAAAAGCTGGGTCTTCCTTGGTGGCACAGTGGTTAAGAATCCGCCTGCCAATGCAGGGGACACAGGTTCATGCCCTGGTCCGGGAAGATCCCACATGCCACGGAGCAACTAAGCCCATGCACCACAACTACTGAGCCTGCCCTCTAGAGCCCACGAGCCACAACTACTGAGCCTGTGTGCCACAACTACTGAAGTCCGTGCGCCTAGAGCCCATGCTCTGCAACAAGAGAAGCCACCGCAATGAGAAGCCTGCACACCGCAATGAAGAGTAGCCCCCGCTCGCCTCAACTAGAGAAAGCCCGCACACAGCAACGAAGACCCAACAGCCAGAAATAAATAAATAAAATTAAAAATTTTTTAATTAAAAAAAAAAGTCTTACAGGAAATAAAAGGGTGAGGGGCAGACCACTCACAACCTATTTTGTAACCTAGAAAGTTTGTAACTAAAGAAGTAACAGAAGCAATAATCAGTACCTGGGGAGATCATTAGGATGCCCAGGCAAACATCTTGGAGTGATTTGAGGCTGTCTCAGGGGATGTTAACAACCTACCACAACAAAAAGGTGGGAAGCTAGCTGGCTGAGACAACACAGAGGGAAGAGGAGCAGAGGAAGCAGCCTGCTACTAGAGAAACCAACAGTGAGGATAGCGATGTGCCTCTTAGGGAGGGAGCGATGGGTACAGATGCTCATTTCTGATTTACTTTGAATGTTGCTAAAAAGGTTCCTGCTGCCTTCATAGCTCATGGTTTTTTCCCCTCCAGCTAAAGGATATGATTCTACCCCACTATCCCAGCTCTCCTGAGCTAGGAAAGATTGCATAGGAATCCAAAACTTCCATGTTATACTGACACCTTTTTCCTATTATTTCCAAACATATATGAGCCAACTGGTATTATAAAGACATGTGGTAGCATTTTGGCACACAGTCTGTTGTGCTAACCAATTATGTTGGTGGCAGGTTAGAAGCATGGTACAAATTCCCAGACACTTGCTCAATTAAATCAAATCTCCAAAGCAGAAAAGCCTCAGCTTTAAGCTGCTGCTCTACCCACTGGTGTAGTCTCCTTGGCCTGCTCACCACAGACTTAACTCCAGGTTTCTGCCAAGTCCAGCATCAGTCCTCAGGACCAGTCTGGGGTTACCCAAAGACACTACTTAGCTCAGTCATTCAGCATTTACTAAGCACTTCAATATGCTCTCCCTGTTAATTCCTACCAAAGCCAGGCCTCTATGGTCTACCTTGCAGTAATACTGACAGTCAAACTACACTCTCCTCTTCCTCTGCCACCCTCACCTTGCTCTTAGAGAAACTCAACCAGTATGAAATTTGGAGCCATAAAAGACAGACATAAGAATGTAAAACTATGCCACAGGACCCAGAAGGTTCTAAAATTTGAGATTTTAGCTAACAGCCATTTATGAAACTGCTCTCCCAGCCCTGAGAGAAAAAAAAAAAAAAACTTTTAATGTTATATTCCAGGTTAGGTTTACTTCATAATTTCAAATACAAACTTCCTATGAAAAGAGTGTCCTTGATCAAGCAATAGTCATGGCAATACAAAGTTTTATAAATTTCCCAACCTTACACTTTAAAAGAACAAGTAAAATTAGCCAAGCAAAGGAAAGTCATTCCAAGAAGACACCATGAATAAAGGCACAATGACAAAAGTCTAGAAACAAAGATCAGCTTGACATCACCATAGATATCAAACTCAGCTAGGAAGGGAGTTTATCTCCATCTAAACTGGTGGGAAAATGTGTACTCTTGTACATCGCTTGAGAGAGTATATAATAAAACTATTGTCCTGAATGGCAATTTGTCAATACACATGTCAGAAGTCGTTAAAGTATATCTATCACTGGAACAGAAATTCCAGTTCTAGGAATTTATCCTGAAGAAATAATCAGACAAGTGAATAGGAACTATATGCATAGATACTCATCACAATGTTATTTATAATAGAAAAAAAAAATCTTTGGTTTCCAACAGCAGAGCAGGGGATTAGGTAAATAAATTATAGCACACATATATCCTATGAAGAAAAACAATACTAGAGGTCTAATATTCACTGTGACCAGATAGACGTTCAAAACCTATTACTATAAATGAGAAAAAAATGGCATGCTATGAAGAATAGCATATGGAGTATGAAACCATTTAAGTACTGATAATACACACAAATAAAATCTCTTAAAATATACCCCTTGCTACAGATGTTCAAAACTACCATTAGTAAGAACACCAGGTTACCGAACAGCATATATATAGCACGGAGCCATTAAAATATACAATATATAAAATCTGTTAGAATATATTTGTTTACAGTAAGTCACCTCTAAGTGATAGAGTAATAGGTAATTTCATCATCTTTTTGCTAATATTAATTTTCTATTTATTCAACGATGACAATGAATTATAGCTTTAAGCTAATAAATATGTTTTTAATACTAATTCTGATTGCCAGTCCTAACTACAACAATCTGCTCAAGATAATGGATTACTGTGTTATCTATTACAAGTCCCATTTTTTTTATTTTGAGAAAGAACAAAACTTTTAACAAACAGGAATAACTTCCAGTGGTGGGATATTCAGGCATTAAGGAAGATGAAAACAATTCCGTTATCATGACAAGACCCCACCCACCCCAAATTCATGATAGGGAGTTATAGTTCTTTCCCATTTATCCATGAGAAAACAGTACAGAACCCCTGGGAGAAAATGATGGTCCAGCGGACAAAAGAGGAAATAAATAACCTCAACCCAGACAGCATTTGTACAGCCCTCAGAAACACTTTCCAAACCTTAACTAGTTCCTGGGCACAGAAGTAGACAATATTGCTATGTGTGTTTCAGGCATAAAATACATATACAAATCCAAAATGAGAGAAGAAGACCCCCCCCAAAAAAAAATCAGATTCAAACTCCTACCCTGCAAAATTTACAGATGGTTTTTCAATCCAAATTAACCTTTCTTTCTTTCTTTGATGAATTTACTGGACAGATGAAAAAAAAATGTGAGCTCCATAAAAAGAAGTCAAGTAAATTCACAGCTGGTTAAAACAATACTCAGAGAATGTTAATACAGAATACACAAAGCTAAAAGGAACATTTAACATATAAGGTTATAAAAATAAAATCCAAAGGAGATCTTGAGAGACTAGAATGAAATGGAAACAACATTTATGTAAGCCACTGTAATATGAGACTGTTTGCTTTAAATCAATTCTACAAATACAAAGCTGAGAGGGAGCTCTCAAACTTGTCTGAGAGCTGAAGGGGTGGGTGGGGTGGGGGATCTGGGCATTTCATTTGACCACTGGGGCTCTCGCGACAGTCTAGCATAGCTGCTAAAAGGCTAACAAAAAACCTTGGGCCACAACATGCTTCATGACAAGATGTCCTTATGACTCTATACCAAATCAGATCATAGATTTTAAAAGGGAATAAACAGATGAAAGAGCTATGAGCAGCAGAGAATACTAAATAACTAAAGCTAAAAATTTAAAGGGGTGTCTTATGGGAGTAAAAATTAAAATATTTCTACAGGGGAAAACAAGAAGAAATGTGTGAAAATTGTAATATTTAACACAGTATTGAGAAGAGATTCCTAATAATTAGAGCTATCAGACAAAGGAACAAGTTGCTCATAAACTCAGTAAAGCTCCCAACCACTGGAAGTGTTTATGGAGAGGGTTACCAATTGTCAGGAATGTTGTAAAATCAATTCCTAAACTGGAAAAGAAATATATTAGATATTTCTAAGGCCTTCTCACCAAAAGTTTCTGTGATTCCCCACCCCACCCTTTACCTTTAATGTAATTTATGATAACTAACTAATTAAAACCAAATCTTATACCTCAAAATAAAACAGTATTTTTCTTTTACCTATTCATTTATGAAAAGCTACTCTGGCTTTCAATTTCAATAATCCTGCTTTTGCTGCAAGTTTTGACCAAATTAGTTTTAACTTTTCATTGCATTCTATCTTGAATAAAGGCAAGAATATTGAGAGCACATCTACATAGTAACTTATTTTATTTTGTTAAGTATTTATTTTTCAGTTATGTAAGAGTATGCAAAACAGAAGACTAGAGGTAAACAAACAAAATAAACAATGGTTATCTCTGGATAGCACAGCTGAAGGTAAATGTTTTTATTTTTTTATTCTGTTTTTCAATTTTTCCACAATGAACATTCATATTTTTATAGTTACACAGGGGGGAAAGTGTTTTAAATGATTTCATACAGAGATTAATGATCTGGTCATTGCACAGAGAAAAATGGACATTGCTACAGTAATGGCCACAGTGAATATAATCTTTCCTTGAAAAGTTATCTTGATCTAAGAGGTCCTATTTTCTCTAAGAAACTCTCTATTATACCCATGTACATATAATTCTAGAGATAATTTTCTTCTGAACTGAATTATGTGATGGTTATAAATAAATCTAAACAAAAAATGAATAAACACAAATTTACATTTAAAAATACTTAATGAAGTTATAATGTGCTCCTATTTTCTTTTCTTTTTGGTTCCATACAACACAAAGAACATTTTCTACTCTTATTACATATTAGCTACACAAAAAAAGAGTAAGAAATAGTAGTATGAAGAATGTCATGTGTATAAATAGCCCTGCTGAGTACATAATGTTCTCTTACTCTAGGGACAGCAGGGACAAATACCTGACACAACTTGTGTGAATAAAATTAAGTAGAGAGCAATAGTATACACATTCGAGTAAAACTTTACAAATAGGAAAAATCTTGCTGCTGTTAAGAGTTTCAAACCTGGTTCTTCATTTTTAAAACAAAGTGGTAGGACTAGATTACCCCTAGGATCTCTTCCAATTCTAACTTACAACATTTTTTAAATTGTTACAAGTCCCTCTCTATAGTAGTTTTTGAGATGTCACTGCCCTCTTCTCATCCTGTCTTCCTTTTTATACAATTTGTTAAATTTTAAGAATGAAATCACAAAAAGGGTTTGTTCAATAATCCCATGGGCCTGTAAGGTAAGGGTGTAGAAATTCCAATCCTTAAGACATATTCAGCTCTTCATTAAATTTCAAATATAAATACTAAAAGCAAACAATCATTTGTGCCTGCAGTTGCAAATGGCTTTAAAAGCTTTAACGAAATTTTTAAATGGCATAAAATAGGTATTTGTTCAAGAACATCTGTATCTGGATACTCTTCTTCTATCATACTCTTTCCATCTACCTTATCCTTTCATCTACTTTCTCCTTTATCTATTTCATCCTTTATTAAATTTAATTTGCTTGCATTTTCATCATTTATATATGTAAAAAGTGCTTTGAAAAGAAGTACAATACAAATTTAAGATATTAATGTCATTAGTTTTTTTAAATATCATTAGTTTTTAAGTGAGTGGGTGGAAATTCTTATATTTTCCCTCTAAATATATCACACTAAAACTCAATTAACTTAGTTCTTATTTATGATATCTAGGCACAAAAGGAAGCTTTTTCCATGTAGGTCACTGGTCCTATTAAAATAATGTTTCTCATTTAAAAAATAAAAGCAGAACAGAAGACCCCGAGATTAGCAGAAGAGTTACACTAATTTTATAATTTCAGTATAAATTAAATGCAAATTTATAATTTCAGTATAAATTAAATTCAATAATTTCAGTATTAATTAAATTCAAAACTATATTTTGTTCCTTAAACTGCAATGAATGCTGTAAAATTTTATTATATCTCCTTTTGTTTTACAAAGGTAAAGATCAACTTTTTTAAAACTCTTACAACTTCAAATATAAGCTTTCACTCTCTTGAGGTACAATAATAACTACTATACTTGAGGAAAACTTTGTGATCTTAGTTAAAACCCTACAGTAGCCATTTCTAGCTACAGTGGTATTTCATTACCATGTTATAGTTTTTCCCAACAGACAAGTACGACTGAAATAGATGGAAAAATACATACTCAATTATTGGTATGTCACGAGTCATTTCTAGGATATCAACAGAATCCAGGCAAAAGAATGGCAAATGGCACTTGTGGAAGTTTTGAAACGTGTTTACAAATTCTTTGACACTCCTCCCTTCAAGAGACAGGATCTACCTCCTTTGCCATTAAATCTGAGCCCATCTTAGCAACTCACAAGGAACAGGATGCAGTGGAAGTGATACTATGTAACTTCCAAGGCTAGCTCAGAAAAGGCTCCACAGCTTCTGCTCTTGAGCTACTCATCCTGGGAGAAGCCATAACTATATGAGAAGTCCCAACAACTTGAGACCACCATACTGGAAAAGCCACATGCAGGCTGAGCTCCCTGTGCACAGTCGGCATCAGCTGCCAGCTCTGTCCATCAGCCATCTTAAATCTCCATCTCAGCTGAGCCTTCAGATGACTGCAGTTGCAGCCAACAACTAACAGGAATCGCATGAGATAAGCAAGTGAGAACTGCCTGGCTGCCATTCCCAAATTCCTGAGTCAAAGAATTGTGAGCAAAACAAAAAATGGTAATTTTAAGCCACAAAGTTTAGGACAAATTTGCTGTATAGAAATAATAAGAAGAACAGTGGCTTATATACTTTACATAAAAAACTAAAGACCAGCAGGGAGGAGACCTAGCGACCATTTGCAACTCCACTACTAACTGGACAAAATTCACTTGCCTGGGTGAATCAGTTAATTCTTTGGAATTCAGCTTCCTCATCTATAAGAGAGTTAGGCAAGATGAACTTTAAGGTCTCCTTTAGCTCTAGCATTCATTAAATTTTTAAACCTGCAAATTGCCTCCTCCTGATTCCCATTTTTGTTTTGTTATATACAACTTTTCGATTTCTAACTCAAGATTTGACTTTGTAGTACATAAGTCAATAAAACATAAATGAATTTTTTGTATAAAAATTATGATCACAATCTTAAATAGAAAATTTCCTATCACTAAAACCCTTTTATGATCGGCCCTGGGTAATGGTCTTATCTTTGTACTTTTCCACACTTCTCATTTTAAATATGTGTGTGAGACTTTTATAATCAGAAAAATAAATCTAATAAAATTTAAGATATGCCTACCCTGTAATCTAGCAATTCCATATCTCAGAGAACTATTTGCACATCTGCACAAAAAGAAATATAAGCACTGTATCTTTAATTAAAAATTGGAAATTATAAAAATGATTGGATAAACTGTAGTTTATTCATATTTCAGAATACTGGCAAAACAACTACAATGTATTTGTGTGATATTTGGGTAAATTTTTAATTTAAATTTTAAAGATAAACTTCATCACTCTTAAACCATGCTTTAATAAACTATTTCCTCTGGAAAGATGAGCAGAAATGTCTATCATATGACCTATGATAGCTCAAAACTTCAGTATTTGAATCCCTTCTACATATAAAGCACTAGGACAGAAAACATTTATCAGGAGCCTAATTTGTATCTGGTTCATAATAGGTAATCCATATGTTATCCCATTTAATCCTAACATTAGAATTATCACCATTTTTTCATGAGGAAACTGATGTTCAGAAGTTTAAAACCTGGCAGAAAGCACAGCAATATTATGAGGCAATATTCAAACTCAGATCTGCCTAACTCTGAAACTCAAATTTCTCTTAAAGAAAAACCAAAATAGGGCTTCCCTGGTGGCGCAGTGGTTGGGAGTCCACCTGCCGATGCAGGGGACAGGGGTTCGTGCCCCGGTCCGGAAGGATCCCACATGCTGTGGAGCGGCCGGGCCCGTGAGCCATGGCCACTGAGCCTGCGTGTCCGGAGCCTGTACTCCACAATGGAAGAGGCCACAGCAGTGAGAGGCCCACGTACCGCAAAAAAAAAAAAAGAAAAAAAAGAAAAAACAAAATAGATATCCCTTCAATCCACTTCCAGCTAAACAACTCTACTTCAAATTCTTAAGATTTCAGATGTCCAAATGACCCCATTTTCAATCCAATTGGAAAATGTGATAAATATATAAACTATAAAAAGTAATTTTAAATAGACTAAAAGTTTAATTATAAAGTATGATTTAAAGATCAGAAAGTCTTACTGTTTTTAAATATATAAGTTAAATATAATTCACATACTCTAAAAGTGTTCTCAGCTACTATTATAAAAAGTGTTTTATGAGAAAACATACTGAAATGAAGTATTTTTTTAAATGAAGTATTTTGAAGTTGTCACCATCAAAAAGCATTTACTACGATATTTACACTGAGACATAACCATAATTAAGAAACAAATGATTATATAAATTATATTACACACAGAAGTTGCTGAAAGAAAGAATCTAAAAGAAGTGAACAGAAGAGAGGACCTAAAAAGAACAGAGTAAAAATAAAAGCAATGGTAATGACCAAAGAAAGGCCCTATTTCAAATCCTCTGATATCCCTCGAGAAATTATTTCTAGAAGAAATTCAAAAGCCATCCCCCAGCCCCTCCCCCCACTACGCACAGCCTGTGCTCCGCAGCGGGAGGCCACGGCAGTGAGAGGCCCGTGTACCGAAAAAAAAAAAAAAAAAAAGAAAAAGAAAGCAGAACAACCAATTTAAAATCGTATGTCTATCTATTACCTAATCACTTCCCTCTTCGACATGTGAAAAATTAGCATTCTTACCCCCATTACTCGCTTCCCCTAGCTTCAAAACAAAATTATTACTGTTTTAGTCAATAGTGTATATATTTTTGAAAGTCTATTTTAAATATCAGCAAGTTTTCCCCATTTGTCATTATGGCAGCAGTGTTCTTAGAAGTAACTCTTTAAAGCTAAAAAAAACAAAAAAGCAAAAATTATAGCTAACCATTTATACAATTTTTTAAATGATTTTATTTTAATTTATTTATTTAACAAACATACATATAGTGTTACAATATGCCAAGCACTACTGCTCTGAGTGCTTCCATATATTAACTCATTCAATCATCATCATAACCCCAGGCATTAAGTACTATTATTACCTCCATTTTACAGGTGAGGAAATTCAGGCATGGAGAAATTGGTACCTATCCAAAGTCACACTACTAATTGGTACAGAAGCCAGATTCAAACCCAGACACTCTACTTCCAGAGTAAAACTCAGAAGCAGTATACTAAACTACCTAGGGACTTCCCTGGTGGCCCAGTGGTAAAGAGTCCTCCTTCCAATGCAGGGGACACAGGTTTGATCCCTGGTTGGGGAACTAAGATCTCTCATGCCACGGGGCAATTAAGCCTGCATGCCACAACTACTGAGCCCACACACCGCAACTACAGAGCCTGCGCTCTCTAGGGCCCACACGCCAAAACTAGAGACAAGCCCAGGCCACAATGAAAGATCCTACATGCCACAACAAAGATCCCACGTGCCAGAACTAAGACCCAAGGCAACCAAATAAATATTTCAAATAAATAAATAAACTGCCTATCCAATTTGTTGAAAACTCTTTAAAATTGTTAGTCCAGGGACTTCCCTGGCGGTCCAGTGGTTGGTTAAGACTTCGCCTTCCGATGCAGGGGGTGTGGGTTCAATCCCTGGTTGGGGAACTAAGATCCTACACGCCTTGCGGCCAAAAACCAAAACATAAAACAGAAGCAATATTGTAACAAATTCAATAAAGACTTTAAAAATAAATAAATAAATAAAATTTTTTTAAAATAATAAATGAAATAAAATTGTTAGACCAAAATGAGACTCCACAAAATGTTGCATTTTGTGGGAGCCTTCTTAGAGGGGAAATATACTACTACAAAGTTTAAATTATAAGGCATTAGATCAATTATAAGACTTCCATAAAAGAAATCATGTTTTCAAAAGAAGGATATTTGGCTTAGTTCATATGATATTATCAAATCAAAATGGGTTTTCAAAGGAAAAACATGTAAATGTTTAACAACGATTTAGTTTTTAAAATGTCAATCATTAAATATATAAATCAATAAAAATATGAAATTTAGGTTTTATAGAAACCAAGATTATAAACAGATATAAGTCAAAAAACAATTATTTGCTTACAAATTGTATACTAACAAAATACAGGAATGTTATAAGGAATTTATTAGAAACATTTATTATTAATAAACACTATAAAAGTTGAAATTTCAAATTAACAATCTATTGCCCAGTACATTGCTTTTTTTGATAACCTTTGACATATAAGATATAACCTTATTATGAGATTAGAAAAGAAGCTACATTTCACATTCTTCTAGCAAATTATTCTAGACTTAGCTAAATTTTTTAACAACAATTTCATTGTGCATATGACAACTTGGATAAATTTGGGGATATTTTCATAGGAGAAATATCTCTATGTCTTTCTATCTCCCATTTCTAAACTGTGAAAAGAGAAATGAATTTACAAACAAGAAGTAAAAATCTAGTTGTAGTTCTCGTCCTGTCACTAAGTAACTGTGTGACCTTGACTAAGTTATTCCACTCTGGGGTTCAGCGTCCATGTCTATAAAATGAGGAATTCCAACTAGATAATACCCACAAATCTGTACGGTAGTTCTTAAACTTTTAAAATTCTACTTTTAAAAAGTTTCAAATGTTGAATCTCACCTCATCTGAAGAATCTAGTTGTCCCAATGTTCCTGTTGCACCTGCAAAACCTTTGGAAAGGAGAAAAAAGACTGCCCTTCATAATTGTTATATATTGCTTTACTTTAAAATTATTTTGAGACATAACAATATCAAAAAACTAAGTTTTGTTAAGACAACTCATTCTAACAGTTATTTTGGCAGAAATCAACATTTATCTTCAATAAATTTGAGCCTAACAGGCTTATACTTCAATAGGAAATCTCCAGTGAAAACCCAGATTTAATAATTACACATGGTATTTCAGAAGGATTGCTTTCTTTTACTTTTAAACCATGGTTTACTAAAATATTGAACTACTAAACTTTGGGGCTACTCTTAAATAGCAACTGCTACATTTTTCATGAGTTAGAACCAGAACCTCTGATAAACTAACCAAATTTCGCTTAAGAAAAATGAAATATCTTCTTTGATGACTCTATCCTTTCTTGCTTCCAAATTTTTACTACTTTCACTACTTTCTTACAAAGAATGACACAGCACTTAAATTTCTTCAATAATGAGTAATGTTTGAAGGGTTTTTTGTTTTAGTACAGAAAAGTTATCATTGTTCAAATTAAATATTTAAACAAACCTTGAACTGCCAGAGTGCTAGTGCCAGCAGATGGTTCTTGTATACCATATACAAGTTTATCCTCAGGATATGTAAGTCCAGAGCTCTTCAAAGCTATAAGGTATTTTTCATGACTTTTCCTTGCATAAGCATTTTCTCCAAGACCTAATATTTAAAATAAATTTAAAATCAGAAAAAATATTCCATTCAAAACATAAGTACAGCCATCTCAATAACTAATGTATACACATATAAAATAGATGAATATTCTAATGGAGGGGAAACCCTAGAATGAATAATATAAGATAGCTTCAGACAACATTTTTGTGCTCATGTTTGGCATTAACAATCTCAGAATGCACAGCATGTTTATAACAAATAATGAAATCCACTAACTGGGTATCTAGAATATGCCAGAGATTACATACAAAATACAGGGGGTGCAAAGATTAATAAGACATGATTCCTGCCTTCAAGGAACTTAAAATTACTATAAAGAAAGGCAGATAATACGGTAAATGACAATTACGTAGCAGACTTCACCATCTGGTTTAACAACCTGTGCTCTCATAATACCATGCAGCCAGACTTAACCCAAAGCAGTTTTTGGAAAGGCTTACTAGAGAAGATAATGCCTGAGTAGAATTTTCAAACAGTAACTGAGATTACTAATTTCTGTTTTACCAAGCATAAAATGTTTTTATAATCACATTTAAGGATAAAAGTATAATTTCTACAGAAGCAGCAGTTAAAACAAATTTATTCCAAAATTTTGAGAAGTTTAGGTCCTAGAATTAAACAATCCTAGGTCTTTCACTTTAGCATTTGAGCATATTAATGCCAATTTTGTCTTTTGTTTTTTAATATATTATGGAGAACAGAATAACAACAAAATAAAAATACTGACATTTGAAAGTTCTTTAAAAGGAAAAATTATTCTCTGTCTGAAAGCCAAGTTACCATGTCATTTGCCACCTCTTAAGCAGATTATATATCTTTAATTAAGGTTTCAATCTCTCTGATTATAAAAATATATAGTAAATGAGTTTCTTTAGTATTTGCTGAGCTTTTCTCAATTTCCTCTCTTTGCTAGCCTCAATAATTGCAACAGATTAGTTTTGCTTTTTAAATCTCTGCCCAATGTCTGTCTGGGATAGTTTAAAAAAAAACAAAAAACAGGGCTTCCCTGGTGGCGCAGTGGTTGAGAGTCCGCCTGCCGATACACAGGACACGGGTTCGTGCCCCGGTCCGGGAAGATACCACATGCCGCGGCGCAGCTAGGCCCGTGAGCCATGGCCGCTGAGCCTGTGCGTCCGGAGCCTGTGCTCCGCAATGGGAGAGGCCACAACAGTGAGAGGCCCGCGTACCGCAAAAAAAAAAAAAAAACAAACAAAAACCTTCAGCACAGATTAAACAGATAGGAATACATCTATCCTTCAATTCAAGTCCAAAACTAAAAACAACCAGTTAGTCTATAAAGAATAAAGGACTTCTAGGGGTCCTATGTAAGAAATGACTAAATGTCTCCTGAATAATAAAAGCCATGTATTATCTCAATAATAATAGATGAAATTTTTGTAATACTTTTAACTAACAAAATACACTTCATCAACCCCTCACAACAAGCCTGAGAAAAATGAACATATTATCACCATTTTTATAAGTGAGGAAACTGAGGCTTACAAAGATAACATAATAACCAGTGAGTAAGCAAGCAGTGATTAGAAATGAACCTAGACTACAAATTTTAAACTTCTGAATCAAACCTAATGTAATTTCCATCACTACAAGTTAGCTAAAGATTTTTGTTGTTTTGTTTTTTAATTTCAAGAAATAAGAATTTAAAAGAATTGTAGAACTAAAAGAAGACAATTACCATAAATCATTCTCAAGGAATACATTCTTACAATGATTAAGAACAACTTGCTGTTCTTTTTCCCAACAGTTGATAGTTTCTGTTTACAGAACCATTTTCTAGGCTGAAGAAATAACAGACCTTCAGGTATAATTCTGATCTCTCTCTAGCATCATCACCAAAACTCAAACACAAGTTACCATCATTTTATCCTAGGCTGCTGCACTTGAGCTTCTGTTCTTGCCCCTTCCCATCTATTCTTGGCAAAATAACAAGCCATCTTTTTAAAGCACATATCTGATCATGTCACTCTTCAGATTAAAATATACCCATGACTTCCCACTACATTCAGGATAAGATATAAAACCTTAAATAGCTAACAAGGGCCTACCTAATCTGGATCTAGCCTAATGTGGTAGCCTTATTTGGGCCACTATCCCCCTACATTCATTTCATTTCAACCACAATAGCCTTTTTTAGTCCCTTTTAAAAAAGTAAGCTCACTCTCACCCTAAATATTTCCACATGCTGGTCCCTCTGCATGGAATCTAGGAGGTGCCTAAGTGTTATGTTCTTTATAAATATTTATCATGTTTGGGGTTCAGTAAGCATCTTGAATCTATAAATCAATGTTTTTCATCCAATTTGGGGAATTTTAGTCATGATTTTTTCAAATTTTTTTTCTGCCCCATTCCCACTCTCCTGTCCTCCTGGGAGTCCAATTACATGTACATTAGGTCATCTGATTCTATCTAACAGGTCCCTGAGGCTCTGTTGTGTTTTCTCTCTGTTCTCTAGATTGAATAATGTATTAATCTGTCTTCAAATTCACTAAGTCTTTCTTCTATCCTCTCCAAACTGCTGCTAAGTCCATCCAGTGAACTTGTCAATTGCATTCTACAGTAATTGTCAGTTCTAGAATTTTTTTGTTATTGTTTACATTTCTTCACTAAGATTCCTGATCTCTTCACTCATTAACACCATATTTTCCTTTACTTATTTGAACATATTTTCCTTTAATTTCTTCAACATATTTATAATAGTTGCTTTAATGTCTTTATCTGCTAAATCTAATATCTAGGCCATTTCAAGGTCAATTTCTATTACTGTCCTTTTTCTTGGACATTCTAACGACATGTTATCAAAGATTCTGGATTCTGTTACCTTCCTTTGAAGAGTATTAATTTTAATTCTACAAGACATTCAATAAACAGTCTGATCACCTAGAACTCATAAATACTTGGTTTTATACTTTGTAAGGGGCAGATTTATAGAAAGCCTGAGATTCTTAAAAAAGCCCTGTAAATTGACAGGAATAATCTCCAAACTCTGTCAGGGTTCTAGGCTCCATTAAGGCTGATCTAGAGTAGAACCTACTCTCAGGTGTAGTCTTCTGGTGTGTCAACTTGATGCCTAGGGTATTGGTAAGGTCTCTCTAGTCTGGTTGCACTGATACTCCAATGTCTCCCAACACTGCCTAACCTTTATCTTTAAAAGCTGTTTTTAACCCCATAGCAGTAACCCCACAGCACTCTCTAATAAGCCTTAGGTAGTCTCATCCTGTACATGTGTATCTCAGTTCTCAGCCAAGCACTTCTAGGGGTCCCTCATACATCTACCCCACAAACTCTTGCTATTCTGCCCCAAAGATTCCAGTTTCCAACTGCTTCAGCTGCCCTAAACTGTGACCTCTGCCTCCTTAACTCAGCTGGACCACCACGCCCTGCTTCAATGCCAGCCCTCTATACTACAGTCAGGAAGTTATCCCCAGACAGAGATTCAGAGAATTGTGAGGCTCATCTCATGCTTTTCCTTTCTCCCAAAGGTTTACAGTCTTGTGCTGCCTGCTGTCTAATGTCTGAAAACAACTGCCTCACAATTTTTCCAGTTTTATGTTATTGACATAAGGGCTAGTCCAGTAGTCAGAAGCAGAAAACGTTCTCTACCCAGAATCTAATTCCACCCCATTACCACCCAACTCGCCACATCCTCTAGCTAAATGACTTTCTCTCAATGTTTTACTTCAAATGTCACTTCCTCAGTGAAGCTCTCCCACCTCCTCCATCAGTGAAATCAGGTCTCCCTTTTATACACACTTGTCCTATCCCTTCACAGTTATTTACTACAGTTTATACTTACACAATATTTTGGTTTGGAGACTTTGTTAATGTCATCTCACTCACTAGACCATAAGCTTTATAAGGGCAGAGATAGGAGTACCTGGCTTACTACGTACCTTCCCTACTCCAAGCTCTAATACCTAGCCCAAAGCCAAGCACACAGTGGGTGCTTAATGAGTACTCACTAAAGAAATAAATACATCAGATAAGACTATCTCTAAATAATACATGGTTAACAGTACACATAAAAACTTCACCACTCTAAAGAAAGAAGGTATACTTCAATTTTCAAAACATGCTGCTCATGAGCCAGCATAAAGAACACTATTTAAACTATTTATAAGATTTTTAAATAACTGATATATTTACCATACTATAAATTTGAACTAAAGGTTTAAAAACGAAATTATTTTATATAACAGTACAAATATACTTAATAATTCCAAGTTTAATAACTTAAATTCTACATCACTATAAAATCCTAGGGCACACGACACAAACGTTTAGAATAACAAAAATGAAGACACAAAAGTGGTTGCTGTTATTGTTTGGAAAAGGGGAAGTGGAATATAATTACGAATATGTCACACCAAATTTAGGAAACCTGGGTTCTAGTCTCAACTCTAAAATCAGGTAGTTGTGAGGTCTTAAACTGGTCATTTAATTTTTCTGGGGTTCAATTTCTTCATCCATAAACTAAGAAGTATTCTTAATAACTTCCAGCTTTAGCATTCTATTAAAAAAATCTACATTTTACTTTTAAGTTCTAAAATACACAACTTTTAAATTATTTTAGTAATATAAGTAAATTTTAACTTTCTTCTCTTCTAAATTTTACTCACCAGAAGTCAGATCTTTGTAGCTTTGTTGGTTTGTCAAAACCTGAGTAAGAACAGACCGCATTGCTCCTCCCATTTTAGTTAGATCTTCTAAAAAGGAAATTTGAGGTTCCAAAAGCTGAAGGACTTTGTTAAGGTCTTTTTCTGATGGTACATCAGCTGCTAAAAAAAATATAATCAACTTTAAAATATTTTGCTAAGAACAATATTTTATTCTTTAAAATTACGATGACTTAGATGAAAGTATTTTATAATCAAAAAGTTAATATAAGAACTCTCTTTAGAAAGCAGGAGCCCACCAAGCACCCAGCCTAGGATAGACTTGTTTAGGAAGTCAGTCCTCTGAGAAAAGACTGATGGGGAAAAGAGATGACTTCATAAGGTATTAAGCACTTAATTTGTGTAAGAAGCATTCAATTTAGGGTCCTAAACTTCCAGATATATATGTAATCATAAGATCATCTCAAAATTAAATAAACAGTGTTTAAGAAAAAAGTTAAGATCACTCTCTAAAATAAAACAGGACAAATGAAATATATCGAGATAGTATAAGAATATTAGGACAAAATTATGTCAGCTCTAAATTTAAACCTTTGTAGCAAATAACCCATCCATTATCATATTCCAAAAATACAGATTCATATTAGCTAGAGGTCAAAGCAACTAAAATGAAAAATATGGATTTTTTACTAAAACAATTTTAAAATACCAGGCAAGATATGCTGGTAGAGGGGGAGAGAAGAAACCTGGACAGCAACTAAAAAAGAATATTTAAGAGGAAAAGAAAAAAAGATGTTTTAGAGAAACTGAGGTCTAAAAGGAAGAAGTGAATAGAGAGATTTAGAGCTTAGCCATAACTGGTTAAAAGAAGAATACATATAACGAAGCTAACAGGGGGCCTGTGTGCCCAGGAAAGGGGTCATCAAGTTCATTCAATATTTATTCAGTATCTACTACATGACAGGCACTGAGAAGCAGAACTAAATAAGACATAGTTCCTACCCCCAAGGAACTCACAACCTAGTTCAAAGATAACCTGTGAATGAAATTCTAGATAACTCTGAGTCATGGAATCCAAGCCAAAAAACCTTACTTTTTCAGTAGAAAACCGATACCATATATTATTCTTCTTTATATTCTCCCCAATGACTTATGTAGTAACATAGTAGATATTTAATTAGCATTTGTTCTTGATTTCCAAGGGCTCAAACACAAGCTCTGACACTGGTCTAAGGATGGTAGGGTGAAATGGCAAATGGAATTCAAGGCAACTGTCAAACCACAAGATTATCTGAGCTTCCATATCTCAGATTAGATGATTTCAAGTCCTTTCTTTAATTTTAAACAGTGATCTCTGCAGAAAGTAATGCAGAGATTTTGCATACACAGAAGAAATTAATGCTGAGCACAAGTGGTAATATACAGAGGGAAACTTCATGAACCTAAGTTCATGAAACTCATCTTAAGACAAAAAAAGTACTTCCATTCATTCCTTTATGTTTTCAGATAATGGTAACATAATTATCAAAGCTATGTATGTATGTCATCTACCACTTAGAACTGCTAAATGTCACCAAGGAAAAAATAAATATAATACACTCGTATGAATTACTCTTTGATTAAACTAACTGTAAGCTTTATGGTTCTCATAATAAATGATTTCTACCTATTACTTTTCTAAAATAGGACACTTGTAGTACAAAATGTAAACATCCAAAAAATCTGTTAACTAGCATATGAGAAATAAAATGGAAGGCAATTTCAATAACCCAGCTGGTCTCCACTTCCTTCATTCCAAAGAGAAAGCAGTTTGGGACTAAATCAAAATAATATTTCTTTCTATATTTTAAGACATACTCTGAGAGGAACAGAAGTACTTGACAAAAGATTGTATATTTTGCTTAAAATGTAAAAGTGAAGAACTATAAGTATTCGCTCACAATGCAAATAACATGATAGTTCTAGAAATGATGAAGATACATATTTCTTCACACTTTTAGGATGGAAAATAGAAGATAAACATGTGTGCCATAGTTTCAAATTGGATTTAAGATTTATAGAATTAAATAATTTAAAAGCTCTAAAAGTAATGCAAATGCAGTCCCTTAAATGATAAAAATCCAAGTATCACTAAAAAGGTAAAAGACATCATAAAAAGTTAATAAATTTGTTTCATACCACTAATTGATATCTGTAATTCACAATGTCAGACTGAGAACTTTAATAAATGTTATCTAAATACAAATATTTAACTAATGCATATTAATCAAGATTGTGACTAAATCTTAAAAGGTAAGAAGAATATCTGTAATTTGCATGTTTCTTTTCTCTTTTCAATACTATTAGGATCCTTACGCCCATGCATTCTACCGGTAATATGGGAGTGAGCAATTTGACCCTCTCATAAGTTATTATATATGGAGGGGAATAAAAATGTATAGACCTCTACAAAAAAGAGGGGGAGAGAGGGGGAGAGAAAGATACTGGTGAAATTTTTATCTTCTAAAAATCTAAGTTAAAGTCAAACATTTCCAGGACTTCTTAATTATGCTCTATTATAACAGAATCACAAATAAAGTCACTTTAACCCCATAAAATAATTATTTCCTCATCTGCAAAAGGCCAAATAAGTTTGATCAGAAACATTTACGATCCCAGCAGCAGAGACTGCCAAACTGTGCCTACTACAAGTATCAATGAGGTTATATAATTGATATTTAGTGTGTTTTTATTTAGTCTCTGTATTTCATAGTCATCACATAAAAAATGTTAAGCAAAAAAATGGTATCTGAAAAAACTCACTTCATTATTAGTGCTAAACTTTGCTGAGAACTTAAAAAGAGTACTAATGAAAAATGGATTAAACATACCTGGTTCATTATAGCCTTCTCTTAAGTACTGAATAAGACAAAAAATAAATCTTGGAAGAACAAATTCAGACATCATCAGTAAGTCTTTGGGGACACAGGGAATATTTGAACTTGATTTAATTTGATGCCTTTTGCAAAACCTGTAATATGAAAAAGAAAAGAATTAATGGCGATGTCGAATCTGCTAAGAATCTATTACTTCTATTTACAATATCCATAAACAGAATGTGGGCCAATATCAAAGCCAATGTATTACTCTTTTATGATTTTTAAGGCACCAAGTTAAAAGAATATAGTTTTAATTGGTCTTTAAATAAAAGTTGGCACTTAGGAAGATTTCTTCCTAATAAAAGACCATTCTAGTTAGATTCCAATTAGAATACAAAAACAAAATCTCATTACAGAGTTTATATTTTTTAACTACAATTTATTACTTGCAAGTATTACTTTATTACTTTTACCCTTTATAAACCATTAAGTACAAACTGATCATTCCCAAGAATTTGCATTTTCTATTCCTTAACTGTTTCGAACTTATTGCATTAATGAATAGATAAGTAATATCAATACTTAAAGTTTATTTGAAAAGTTTATACACTTAAGTATGCACATTCCTTCTAATCTTATTTATACTTATTTTAAAGTATGGTTGGAATATTTGAGCAAAAATGAAATAAACTATCCTATGTTCACAATCCAAATAGTCACAAATAAGGTATTTTGTGACCAAACACAAAATAACCACACTAAACATACAACATACCTAGAAGAAACTTATTACGATGGGTGGAGAAACTATTTTAGCTGAAAAACGTAAGAGATCTGAATAGAGAAAAACTACATTCCCAAATGGAAAAAACTTTTATTTTTCTAAAAAATGTCACTTCCACCAAACTTAATGACATTAGATTTAAATCCCAATGGGACTAATCACAAACTAATTCTAAAGTTCAAATGGAAGAATATATATGTTAAAAATAAATAAATAAAACTTTAAAAAAAATTAATGACAATGACCTAGACTTTAAAACATAGTATAAAGCTAACATAATTTAAGATCTGTAGTAATCTCTCTATAATGACCTATATGGGAAGATAATCTAAAAAAGAGTAGATATATGTATATGTATAACTGATTCACTTTGCTGTACAGCAGAAACTAACACAGCATTGTAAATCAACTATACTCCAATAAAGATTTTTTTAAATTAAAGTAAAATCTGTGGTAATGTGATAACATCAATGGACCACAATGGAGTCTAGAAATAGACTATGTAATGACTATGTTAATCAATGTGGGGGGCGGGGGGGGGGTAGAAGACTTTCAATAAATTGCTATAGGACAATTGATTCCATGCAGGAGACAAATTTGATCCTTATCTTACACCATATACAAACTATTATATATTCCATACAGATCAAAAAACAAATGTGAAAAAAATTACTAGGAAGAAAATAAACTATTCCCCTATATTATCTCAAAGAACAGAAGTCTAATAAGTAAGATTTGAAACCAAAAGTCATAAAAGAAAGATAAAAATTGGCTACATAAATCAAAAGTTTCTATGCAGAAAACAATTATTGTATTACCAAAAAATATTTACAATAGATAAAACAGATGAAAGATTAATATCTATGATTTTTGACTCTAGAAAAATGGATTAAAAAAGAAAATAATTCAATAGAAAAATCAGCCAAAGTCATAAACAATTCACCAAAAAAGTGAATGGCTAAGAAACATATGAAAAGATGCTCAAGTTCTCTAATAATCAAATCAAAGAAATGAAGTTTATTAAAATAAAAAATGAATAAATAGAGAATCACCATTTTGTGATACCTACTAAAATAACTGACCCATGCAATGGAGCCATTAAAGGAAGGCTTGAGGGGAAATTTTCCACTTAGAGATCAGACTGTTACATCCTTATCAATCTCAGTTTAATTAGAAGTGAGAAAAAATCAGATGCTATGATGCTTGTGAAGTACAGAGCACCATTTACAAAGAGTTTTTACCAAACAAGTTGACCTTGAATGACACCAAGTCTCTAGAGCTAACTTCCATTTATAGGAAACATAAGAGATAAAGGAACAAGTTAAATGACACCACAAAAATAAATAAATAGACAAATCATGAATGTAGACCATTATACAGGACAACTGACTCCGTTTCTGCAAACTGTCAGTGGCAGGGAGAAAAAGGAGGTAGAAGGATCACTTATTAAAGAGGCCTGAGAAACCCAATAACTATGTGTTCACTGATTCTAACAAACCAACTTGAAACAGGCATTTTTTAGACAATAGGGGAAGTCCAATTAAGAACTGGGTACTAGTTCGTTAGATGATTTTATTAGGTAAGATAATGGCACTGTGATTACGTAAGAAAGTGTGGATATTTGATAATATTAAGGAATTATCTTGTGTAGGTATGATAACAACATTGTGGTTATCACTGAATAGGAAAGTCTTGTCTTTTACATGTATCTATATAAATATTTATGAATAAAATGCTACAATGTATGGGACTTGCTTCAGAATAACCTGGTTGGGTGAAGGAAGTAACTGGGAGTATACCAAGCCCAGCTTGAGTTGTTAATTGTAGAAACTGGGAGACTGATAAGGGGTTTTCTTATATTACACTCATTAAGCAGAATGTGGGGCAATATCAAAGCCAGAAAAATACCACTCCCTTCAGATTTTTAAGGCACCAAATCAAAAGAATATAGTTTTAATTGGTCCTTAAAAAACATCACCAAACGGGACTTCCCTGGTGGCGCAGTGGTTAAGAACCCGCCTGCCAATGCAGGTGACATAGGTTCGAGCCCTGGTCCAGGAAGATCCTACATGCCATGGAGCAACTAAGCCCATGTGCCACAACTACTGAGCCTGCACTCTAGAGCCCGCGAGCTACAACTACTGAGCCCATGTGCCACAACTACTGAAGCCCACGAGCCTAGAGCCCGTGCTCTGCAACAAGAGAAACCACCACAATGAGAAGCCCACGCCCCGCAACAAAGAGTAGCCCCTGCTCACTACACTAGAGAAGACCCAACACAGCCAAGAAAATAAATAAATAAATAGCACCAAAGGAGTTTTTTCCTAATAAAATGTCGTATCAGTTGGGTTATACTCACTGCTTTTATATCTGTCTGAAATCTTCTGTACTAAAAAATTAAAAATTTTTTGAAAGAAAGGAAATATTCATATTGTCACACATTGTTCTATTTCATTGTCACACAATGTTTGGGATTTGTTTGAAAATACTTTAGCAAAAGAGAAAAAAGGGCAAATGTGGCAAAAATCTTGATAAACATTGAGTCCAATGATGGGTATATGGAGGTTGAATGTTCTGCTGTCTCTACCTTTGTGCAGGGTTGAAATTTTTGGTAACACAAACATGTTTTTTCATCTTGCAGGTTAGGGAAAATTCACTTTACTAATTCATTGTTGGAAAGCATGTTCAGAAATTTGTTATCATACCCATGGAAGCGTAAATAGATCCAGTTTTGGGTGTCATTTTGACAATATCTACTAAAACTTAATGTGTTCATAACCCTAGCTTAGCATTTCTATTTCTAGTAATTTATTATACAGAAATAATCCTAAATTTGCAAGATATATCTACAGATATATTCACTGTACCACAGTTTGCAATGCAAAAAAGTTAGAAACAACTCAAGTGTTCAGTAACAGAATAAAGATTAACCAAATTAGAGTAGATCAATAAAATACTTTGCATTTATTAAAAAGAATGAGGGAGATCAACAAGTACTGAAATAGAATTATATCCAAAATAAGTGAGAAAAGAATTACATAGCATATATATATATATATATATATATATATATATACACACACACACACACACACATATATATACACACACACATATATTTTGGAGAAAGAATAGAAAAAAATATTAATATATGTAAGGAGAAAAATATTTAGAGAAATGTACACCAAATTTTGTGGAAATTAACTGAAAGCGGGTTATAGCATACTTTTACTTTCTACATTAATTCTACCTACAATGTTTGAATTTTGCATGGCAAATATATGTAAAACTGTGTAATCAAAACAAAATAATTTACTCCAAAAACAATAAGTTATGCCATTCATGTGACTTTAGTTCCACAGTTTGAACATTAACTCTTAACCTTTTTTGACTCATGGACACCTTTGAGAATCTAATGAAAGTTATAACTCTTTCTTTTTAAGAAAAATATACACAGACGGTCCAGTGGGTACGACTCTGCACTTCCAATGCAGGGGGCCCAGGTTCGATACCTGGTCAGGGAACTAGATCCTGCATGCATGCCACAACTAAGAAGTCCGCATGCCCCGAGTAAGAAGTCCGCATGCCTCAACTAAGAGTCTGCATGCCACAACTAAGAAGGCTGCATGCTGCAATGAAGATCCCAAGTGCCACCACCAAGACCTGGTGCAGAACGAATGAATGAATAAATAAATAAATTTTTAAAAAAAGAAAAATATACACAACCAAAAAAAAATAAAACCAAGTGTTCACATACTACTGAAGTCTATCTACTCTTTAGACAGAGCTTCCAAACATCATGAGGTCAATAGATTACAGTGTAGAGACATGGATTTCATCAGTCCTCAGGCTGACAGACCAGGAGGGTCTGGGCAGCCTCCTCAGTTGTATGTGTGTCCCATCCAAATATCATTTTCATATTTATCATATAATGAAAAAAATTAGAAAGTATTACACCTTAAAGTCCAAATCTCTATTTAAAAGGGAAATAGAAACTTAAGAACTTCTTTCAGATGGGGTACACAAAATCTAAGTAAAATCAAAGAAATGTTTAAAATCCTACTCTATTTTAAAAACCTTTAAAGATTAAAAAAAAAAGAATCGGCTCTGTGAAACCTGTGGTGATCTAAGATAATTTAACTGAAGTGCTTACAAGCATGAATGTGAAGGAAAGAAAAAGGATAAAAGGAATGCCAAAAGAGAAGAAAGGGAAAACATACTGGGGCACAAAGACTAAAGGATACAATGAAAAAGCAGGAAGAGAGAAAAGATTAGATAAAGGAGGGCACAGAAAGCTCTCTTAGACACTTTCTGTGTAGGAAAGAAATTAATTCAAAAAGAGCTACTGGACAGAGAGTGAAGAACATTTGAACAATGTGTAGTGGGTTCAAGGAGTGACAATTCAACCTGGAACTAAGCTGAAGGAGCAGCAAGAATGGTCTAGGGCTTCCCTGGTGGCGCAGTGGTTGAGAGTCCGCCTGCCGATGCAGGGGACACGGGTTCGGGCCCCGGTCCGGGAAGATCCCACATGCCACGGAGTGGCTGGGCCCGTGAGCCATGGCCGCTGAGCCTGCGCGTCCGGAGCCTGTGCTTCGCAATGGAAGGGGCCACAACAGTGAGAGGCCCGCGTACCCCCCCCAAAAGAAGGGTAGCCCCTACTCACTGCAACTAGAGAAAGCCCGTGCACAGCAACGAAGACCCAATGCAGCCAAAAATAAATAAATAAATTTAAAAAAAAAAAAAAAAAAAAAAGAATGGTCTAAGCAACCTAGGGACTGAGTTTACAAGAGTAACTATAAGATACTATAAGATCGACAAACAAAACTGGTTTTTGTATTTCACGCTGAGAAAATAGTGTGGGGAACTAAAGCATCTTACATATTACATAGCAAGTGCTCAATAAAGGCTTGGTGAAACAAAGATTTAATCTAATAGTAGAACTCCAAAAATGATTTCAAGGGCGTCCAATTAAAGGAAAAACAGAAACCCATTTAATAATCCCAGATTTTCAAATATGTTTTTAAGAACCACTATATGCCTGGCACTTAGGCCTTAGGAATAGAGGCCTTGCTCTCATGGAGGTAACTTTCTACTGGAGGAGGGGGGAGGGGGGAGGGAAAGAGGGCAGGGCAGAGGAGAAACAAAAATATAAATATGAAAAATACGCTCTACAAAAATAATATCACAGCATGATTTATAGAACGCAGCCATTAGGTGCCTTTAAATTCGGTTTGTCAGGGAAAGCCTTTCTGAAGAGGTGATATTTGGGCTACAGACCAAATGAAATGAAGAAGCTATGCTAGGCATGCAAAGCTCTGTGGGTAGAACATATTGTCAAGAGGTATGACAAATGCAACCGCATATAATCAGGTACTAAAGATCTCTCCCCAAGCGAACAGAAAAAGGGCTTTTTAGACAACTGGTATGGTTCCAAAGGAAAAATGGCAGGAAGTAATGTGTTTGCATTTGCAGTTCACAGGTCACAGATATTTTCTTCAAGGAATCCAATGGTTTTGAATGAGTAAGAAGGCTAAATATTTCTTAAAGAAACAGGATGTTATGGAAATAAATAGAATGGTCAAATAGAAGTATAGAAACAGTTGATAAAATAATCTCTCCAAATTTAATTTTACCTCAACTTTTTAAAAATTTTTCATTGACATATAACTGACAGAAGATTGCTCAAAAGGTAAGCCTGCAGCTCAATGAAGTGTCACAAACTGAACACACCCATGTAGGCACCAATCAGACCAAGCCACACAATATTACCAGCATTCCAGAAACCCTCCTTGTTGATTCCACTGATACCAAATTTAAATGACTAAAAGCAGAGTTCTTGTATGCTGAGAAAAAGAGAGCAGGCAGAATAGGACAGGTGGGAAAGGGATAGGATGAGAAGAACAGAGAAGGGAGGAAAGAAAAACGACCAGAGCATTCTGGTCATCCATTTCCAAATTACTGAGACTTGGTTGGGGGCAGAAAGGCAAGGAGAAGCCAACTCAAATAACTCAACCACACATTTCAAAAATTAGAGAATCATCTGAAATAAGCTCCCCTAAAAATTAGACTGTGGCATGTACATTACATTCCCAACTTAGCACAAATTACATACAAATACATGATTTTGCATACAATTTAAGGTAATTCATAGAGATCTCTGGAGAGTTATGCGTCCCAAATTAAAAGCCCCTGAAACAGTGGCTTCCCTGGTGGCGCAGTGGTTAAGAATCCACCTGCCAATGCAGGGGATGTGGGTTCGATCCCTGGCCTGGGAAGATCCCACATGCCGCGGAGCGACTAAGACCATGCACCACAACTACTGAGCCTGCACTCTACAACTCATGCTCTGCAATGAGAAGCCCATGCACCGCAACGAATAGTAGCCCCTGCTTGCCTCAACTAGAGAAAGCCCATGTGCAGCAACGAAGACCCAACACAGCCAAAAATAAAAACAAATAAATAAATTTATATTAAACAAAAAAAGCCTCTGAAATATTCTCTTCTCTTCATTTTACAGATAGGGAAGTATCAGAAACACTAAATGACACACCTAACCAATAAAATTGTTAAAAGACTCCTGAAGATCACAAAAGGCATATTGTAAAGATATACTGTATCTAACTAATCTATGTATTTAATATGACCTCAGAAAAAATATCAGTAAGGAACAAACAAGATGATTCTGAAGTTCCAACAGAAAATTAAGAATAGCTAAGAAAATTCTGTAAAATAAGTGTAATGAAAGTAGAATAGTTTTATCAGGTATTAACTTATTTTGAAGTTAAAATAATCAAAACAGTGTTGTTGGAACTTCCCTGGTGGTCCGGTGGGTAAGACTCCACGCTCCCAATGCAGGGGGCCCGGGGTTCAATCCCTGGTCAGGGAACTAGATCCCACATGCATGCTACAACTAAGAGTCCACATGCTGCAACTAAGAAGCCCACATGCCACAACTAAGAAGTCCGCATGCCACAACTAAGATCCCACGTGCCACAACTAAGACCTGGCACAGAATGAATGAATGAATAAATAAATAAATTTTTTTTTAAAAAAGAAAAAAGTGTTTAAAAAAAAGTCTTGTTATCTAGCTTTTAGGGAGCTTACATTCTAGAGAGTAGACATTAATGATAAATGCAATTAAATAAACTATAAAGTAAACCAAGTGGAAGTTGGGACAGAAATTCACCTATATGTGTACTTACACCATTTCTCTAGATATACATTTCTACATCTTTAATATGTATGGCTTAATTAAGGTACAGATTCATCTCATGTCTAAAATTGTTAGATTACATGAATAGTTAAGAAACAAAAGGAAACATTTTAAATTCCATCTATGTAAGTTTAATATTACTTATTGGGGCCTAAAGTACTAGAAAAGTAAAAGTAAAATATTTATGAAAACTAAAAGTTCTAAATTCAATTAGAGAAGGCATATAAGATCAGAAGATTTGAAAGCAAAATTAAAGATGTCAATGTATTTAACTTTTAAGATAATAAATAAATTATAAATTGAATGCTTGAAGGCAGAAAGAAAACAATGTGGTAATGGTACATGAAAAGATGTTATCAATGGACAGATTAATTACTGTGAGTCCACAAACAGAATCAAATATATGTGGAATTTAATTTATGACAAAGGCAGATTTCAAATCTATGAGGAAACATGGCTCATTCAGAGAAATGGTACTGAGATAAATGAATAACCAGCCAGTTTGGGGGTGGCAGGGGAGAATCTCCTCACACCTTACACCATGATAATAAATAAATAAGACCCATATCAAACTTCTACAGATGAAAAATACAACATTAGAAACAAAAAATATATACCTGATGGGATAACAGTAGATTAGACACAAGAAAGAAAAGATCAGTAGTTTACTGACAAAGCAATAAGAAACTATACAAAATAAAGCATGGAGACTGAGAAAAAGAACAGAGTCTTTGTGAGGTGTGGGATAATAACAAGCAATATTGCATTATATTGGAATCCCAAAAAGGGGAGAAGATGAGACAGAACAAACATGTGAAGAATGTTTTTTCCAAATTTTTTTGAAAAATTGAAATTTTTCCAAATTTGTTGAAAACCATAAAATCACACATGTAAGAACTTATCAAACCCCAAGCATAAGACACTTTTTTTTAAGCCATACCAAGTCATATCATAATCAAATTGCTGAAACCAGTGACAACAAGAAAATCTTCAAAGCAACCAGAAAACGATCCATTATGTACAGAGCAACCAAGATACAAAAGATAGCAGACTTTTCATCAGAAATCACACAATCCAGAACACAACAGAGAGACACATTTAAAGTGCTAAAAGAAAACAAATCTGCAAATCCAGAATTCTTAACACAAAATAACTTTCTAAACTGAGAAGAAATAAAAACTTTTCAGAAAAAATTTAGGAAAATTCATTGTCATCACACCTGCACAAAAAATGAAAGTAAGTCTAATAAGCAGCCCTATGATAAGCCCACATTTTGAGAAACTGACCCTCCTATTAACAGCCATGTGGGTGACCCATCTTAGAAGTGGATCCTCCCATCCCAAGAAGCCTTCAGAAGACTGTAACCCCCGCCAAGATCTTGACTACAACCTCTTAAGAGACACTATGCCATAACCACACACCTAAGCCACTTCAGAATCCTTGGCATACAGAAAGTATAAAATAATGTTTGTCATTTTAAGCTGCTCAGTTTGGGAGTGATTCGTTACACAGAAATAGATAACTACTAAAAATACTATCAACCAATTAGACCTAACAGAACACTACGCCCTACAACAGCTGGACGCTCATTCCACTGCTCATAAAATATCTCATTTCATTTTAGATTTTTAAGAAGGAAACATATTATCGAATCAGAATTATATAATTAACTTAAACATACAGATAGTATTTCCAAATAATCATTGTATACATTTATCAACATATACATTGACTACATTGCATAGGATTAGCACAAGACAAATATTTCCAACGCATATACCCACTCTCCATGCCCCTCCTGTTATTAAGAACTCAGTTGAGGCCTCCTAACATTCATACATTTAAGTCCTAATTCCCAGTGTGACTGTATTTGGAAACAGGACCTTTGAGAAGGTAATTAAATGAAATCACAGGGTGGGGCCGTAGTCCAATAGGACTGGTGTCCTTATAAGAAGAGAAAGAGACACCAGGTATACAGAGAGAAGGTGGTCATCTGCAGGCCAAGGAGAGAGGCCTCGGGAGAAACCAAACCCGCTAGCACCTTGATCCAGCCTCCAGAAATAAATTTCTGTTGTTTAAGCCCCCAAGGCTGTGGTAATATGTTATGGCAGTGAGTAGACTACTACACTCCCTCAATAAGACATGACTGCCTAAACACACAATGGATCCAGTCTTATCACTGGAACTGAAATTAGACCAGACCAGAGATTTACGGCAATACCGACAAGCAGAAAATATCAAAAAAAAGGATATATGGATCTTATCAACTTTGTGGAATTGAAGCATTTTAAACTGACATTACATAAAGTATGCTCTCAGACCACACATTAAACTGGAAATCAGTAACGGACATACCTAAAAAAGTTCCCCAAATTTGGAAATTAAATAACACACCTGTGAATAACACATGGACCAAAAATGAAAAAAAACTACATTGGGACAACTTTTTTGAACCTATCATATTTGCAAAGACCAAAAGTTTGATGATATATTGTCCTGACCAGGTAATAAAGTGACGGATATTCTGATTGTACTGTTGGAAAGAGTGCAAATTAACATACCAAATATGAGGACTACCAAAAGTATAAATGCACATCCATTTGACCCAATAATCCATGGGAGATTAGAGTCAGGACTGCCTAATTTCTAATCTGGAACTCTTTTCCACCATATCTATGAAGACATTTTCTCAAACCACAGTCAAAGAAAGAATTCTCATATGGTGTCCAGATAAAAGAGATAAGCTGGAAGATGTAGGCTAGCCAAAATAATGAAATATTGTAATTCCCTTAGCTTTCAATGGTTTGAAGAAACCATCAAAGAGAATATCAAAATCAGGGCTAATTCAAAAAATCTGACCCAACGACCGACATCTGGCCAGGGAGCACAGCCTTGGGACCCACCCAACCAGCGGTGATTAAGAACCCAGCCTGCGACCCCACCCAATCACAGAGTCCAAACAGCTACACCACCCAGCCAGGGAACCCTGTGTGTGACCCTGCACAACCAGAGGTGATTATGGAGCCTGGACAGTGGCCCCACTTGACCATGGATCCAAGCCAGCAGCCCCACCCACCCAGGGAGCCTAACCAGTAGATTCATCCAACTATGGAACCAAGCCAGCAGGCCACTCCAACCTCAAAGCATGGGCAGTGGCCCCACCTCACTAGACATGCTGAAAGCAAATGCTGCCTGCTAGTGTACACTACCAGTTGGCCCATTCAGAATCCCAAACTGGGCTGACTGGAGGTCTCTCCCTGACAAAGTGAACCTAAGAAGACCACTTCCTCAAATGCACAGATGCCAACACAAGGACAGAAGGATCACAAAGAAATCAACTAAACCTGAAACCACCAAAAAAAATTAATAAAGCTCCAATAACTGACCCTGAAGAAATGGAGATCTATGAATTGAACAACAAAGAGTTCAAAATAATACTCCTAAAGAAGTTTTGTGAACTATAAGAAAACACAGAGGGGCTTCCCTGGTGGTGCAGTGGTTGGGAGTCCGCCTGCCGATGCAGGGGACACGGGTTCGTGCCCCGGTCCGGGAGGATCCCACATGCCGCGGAGCGGCTGGGCCCGTGAGCCATGGCCGCTGAGCCTGCGCGTCCGGAGCCTGTGCTCCGCGGTGGGAGAGGCCACAACAGTGAGAGGCCCGCATACCGCAAAAAAAAAAAAAAAAAAAAAGAAAACACAGATAACTGAAAATAGGGTGAAAATACATGAATAAAACAAGTGTAAAAGATATGGAAACCACTTTAAAAAATAAACAGAAATCCTAGAGCTGACGAATATAATGACTGAACTAAAAAATTTAACACAAAACTTCAACAGGAGACTTCAACCAAGCAGAAGAAAGAATCAGTGAACTCAAAGACAAGTAAATTGAAATTATCCAGTCAGATAAGCAAAAAGAAAAAGAAATGAGAACGAATGAGGAAAGCCAAAAGGACTTACGGGAAAACAAAGAATCAGTACGTGGGGACTTCCTGGTGGTTGAGTTACAGGTAGGACTCTGCACTCACAGTGCAGGAGGCCCGGGCTCAATCCCTGGTTGGGGAACTAGATCCTGCATGCATGTAACAATTAAGATTTCACGTGCCACAACTAAGAAGTCCACATGCCACGCCTAAGAACCCACATGCTGCAACTAAAAATCCCACATGCCACAACGAATATCCTGTACACCGCAACTAAGACCTGGCACAGCCATAAATTAAAAAATAAATTAAAAAGTTTTTTAAAGAATCAATATATGGATTATGGGAATCACAAAAAGAGAAGAGAGAAGGGGATCAAAAGTTTCCTCAAAGATAAAATGGCTGAAAACTTCCCCAATTGGGGAAATAAATGGACATCAAGATTCCTGAGGCCCTGAAGTCCCTAAACAGGTTTAGTCCAAAAAGGGCTCATTGACACACATTATAACTAAGTTATCAAAAGTCAAAGACAGAGAGAGAAATTTGAAAGCTGCAAGAGGAAAGTGAATCATCACACAAGGGAGCCCCCATAAATCTACAAGTGGATTTCTCAACAGAAATCTCACAAGCCAGGAAAAAGTGGGCTGAAATATTCCCCCAGTTCCTTTTTTCTTTCTCAGGATTGGTTTGATTATTTGGGGTCTTTTGTGCTTCCATACAAACTGCAAAATTTTTTTGTTCTAATTCTGTGAAAAATGCCATTGGTAGTCTGATAGGGATTGCACTGAATCTGTAATTGCTTTGGGTAGTATAGTCATTTTCACAATATTGATTCTTCCAATCCAAGAACATGGTATATTTCTCTTTTTGTCATCTTTGATTTCTTTCATCAGTGTTTTATAGTTTTCTGAGTACAAGCCTTTCACCTCCTTAGGTAGGTTTATTCCTAGGTATTTTATTCTCTTTGTTGCAATGGTAAAAGGGATTGTTTCCTTAATTTCTCGTTCTGATCTTTCGTTGTTAGTGTATAGAAATGCAAGAGATTTCTGTGCATTAATTTTGTATCCTGCAACATTCCAAATTCATTGATTAGCTCTAGTAGTTTTCTGGTAGCACCTTTAGAATTTTCTATGTACAGTATCATGTCTTCTGAAAACAATAACAGTTTTACTTCTTCTTTTCCAATTTTATTCCTTTTATTTCTTTTTCTTCTCTGATTGCTGTGGCTAGGACTTCCAAAACTATGTTGAATAAGAGTGGTGAGAGTGGACATCCTTGTCTTGTTCCTCCTGATCTTGGTGGAAATGCTTTCAGCTCTTTACCACTGAGTATGATGTTTGCTGTGGGTTGGTCATATATGGCCTTTATTATGTTGAGGTAGGTTCCCTTTATGCTGATTTTCTGGAGAGTTTTTATCATAAATGGGTGTTGAATTTTGTCAAAAGCTTTTCCTACATCTATTGAGATGATCATATACTTTTTATTCCTTAATTTATTAACACGGTGTATCACAATGATTGATTTGGGTATACTGAAGAATCCTTGCATCCCTGGGATAAATCCCACTTGATCATGGTGTATGACCTTTTTAATATGTTGTTGGATTCTGTTTGCTAGTATTTTGTTCAGGATTTTTACATCTATGTTCATCAATGATATTGGTCTATAATTTTCTTTTTTTGTGATATCTTTTTCTGGTTTTGGTATCAGGGTGATGGTGGCTTCATAGAATGAATTTGGAAGTATTCCTCCCTCTGCAATTTTTTGGAAGAGTTTGAGAAGGTCTGGTGTTAGCCCTTCTCTAAAGGTTTGATAGAATTCGCCTATGAAGCCATCTAGTCCTGGACTTTTGTTTCTTGGAAGATTTTTAATTACAGTTCTACGTTCATTACTTGTGAGAGCACTACGTAACACCATACACAAAATTAAACCCCAAATGGATTAAAGACTTAATGTAAGACCAGACACTACAAAACTCTTAAAGGAAAACACAGAAAAAACACTCTTTGACATAAACCACAGCAAGATCTTTTTTGACCCACCTCCTAGAGTAATGAAAATAAAAACAAAAATAAACAAATGGGACCTAATGAAACTTAAAAGCTTTTGCACAGCAAAGGAAACCATAAACAAGATGAAAAGACAACCTTCAGAATGGAAAAAAATATTTGCAAATGAAACAACAGACAAAGGATTAATCTCCAAAATATACAAACAGCTCATACAGCTCAATACCAAAAAACCAAACAACCCAATTAGAAAATGGGCGGGGGTTCCCTGGTGGCGCAGTGGTTGAGAGTCCGCCTGCCGATGCACGGGATACAGGTTTGTGCCCGGGTCCGGGAAGATTCCACATGCCACGGAGCAGCTGGGCCTGTGAGACATGGCCGCTGAGCCTGCGCATCCAGAGCCTGTGCTCCGCAACGGGAGAGGCCATAATAGTGAGAGGCCCACATACCGCAAAAAAAAAAAAAAAAACAGCAAGGGAAAAACAAATAACATAGAAGGGAATCCCCATAAGGTTAACAACTAATATTTCCACAGAAACTCTGAAAGCCAGAAGCAAGTGCTGGACATATTCAAAGTGATGAAAGGGAAAAACCTACAACCAAGATTACTCTACCCAGCAAGGTTATCATTCAGATTCGATAACCTTTACAGATAAGCAAAAGCTACAGGAATTCAGCACCACCAAACCAGCTTTAAAACAAATGCTAAAGGAATTTCTCTAGGCAGGAAACACAAGAGAAGGAAAAGAACTACAATAACAAACCCAAAACAATTAAGAAAATGGTAATACAAACATACATATCGATAACTACCTTAAATGTAAATGGATTAAATGCTCCCACCTAAAGACACAGACTGGCTGAAGGGATACAAAAACAAGACCTGTATATATGCTGTATACAAGAGACCCACTTCAGACCTAGGGACACATACAGACTGAAAGTGAGGGGATAAAAGAAGATATTCCATGCAAATGGAAATCAAAAGAAAGCTGGAGTAGCAATTCTCATAACATACGAAATACACTTTAAAATAAAGACTATTACTAGAGACAAACAAGGACACTACATAATGATCAAGGGATCGATCCAAAAAGAAGATATAACAATTGTAAATATTTATGCACTCAACATACGAGCACCTCAATACATAAGGCAAATGCTAACAGCCATAAAAGGGGAAATCAACAGTAACACAATCATAGTAGGTGACTTAAACACCCTACTTCCACCAATGGACAGATCATACAAAATGAAAATAAATAAGGAAACAGAAGTTTTAAATGATACATTAAACAAGATGGACTTAATTGATATTTATAGGACATTCCATCCAGAAACAACAAAATACACTTTCTTCTCAAGTGCTCATGGAACATTTTCCAGGATAGATCATATCTTGTGGTGCAATTCAACCCTTGGTAAATTTAAGAAAATTGAAATCATATCAAGTATCTTTTCTTGACCACAACGCTATGAGACTAGATAATATTCACTGGAAAAAAATCTGTAAAAAATACAAACACGTGGATGCCACACAATACACTACTAAATAACCAAGAGATCACTGAAGAAATCAAAGAGGAAATCAAAAAATACCTAGAAACAAATGACAATGAAAACACAACGACCCAAAATTGATGGGATGGAGCAAAAGCAGTTCTAAGAGGGAAGTTTATAGCAATACAATCCTACCTCAAGAAACAAGAAACATCTCAAACAAACAACCTAACCTTACACCTAAAGCAATCAGAGAAAGAACAAAAAAAAAAAAACCAAAGTTAGCAGAAGGAAAGAAATCTTAAAGATCAGATCAGCAATCAATGAAAAAGAAATAAAGGAAACAATAGCAAAGATCAATAAAACTAAAAGCTGGTTCTTTGAGAAGATAAACAAAATTGATAAACCATTAGCCAGACTCATCAAGAAGAAAAGGGAGAAGACTCAAATCAATAGAATTAGAAATGAAAAAGGAGAAGTAACAACTGACACTACAGAAATACAAAGGATCATGAGACATTACTACAAGCAATTCTATGCCAATAAAGTAGACAACCTGGAAGAAATGGACAAATTCTTAGAAAAGCACAACCTTCTGAGACTGAACCAGGAAGAAACAGAAAATATAAACAGACCAATCACAAGCACTGAAATTGAGACTGTGATTAAAAATCTTCCAACAAACAAAAGCCCAGGACCAGATGGCTTCACAGGTGAATTCTATCAAACGTTTAGAGAAGAACTAACACCTATCCTTCTCAAACTCTTCCAAAATATAGCAGAGGGAGGAACACTCCCAAAAACATTCTACGAAGTCACCATCACCCTGACACCAAAACCAGACAAAGATGTCACAAAGAAAGGAAACAACAGGCCAATATCACTGATGAACATAGATGTAAAAATCCTCAACAAAATACTATCAAACAGAATCCAACAGCACACTAAAAGGATCATACACCATGATGAAGTGGGGTTTATCCTAGGAATGCAAGGATTCTTCAATATATGCAAATCAATCAATGTGATACACCATATTAACAAACTGAAGAATAAAAACCATATGATCATCTCAATAGATGCAGAAAAAGCTTTCAATTAAATTCAATACCCATTTATGATAAAAACCCTCCAGAAAGTAGGCACAGAGGGAACTTGCCTCAACGTAATAAAGCCCATACATGAAAAACCCACAGCCAACATCGTTCTCAATGGTGAAAAACTGAAACCATTTCCTCTAAGATCATGAAGAAGACAAGATTGTCCACTCTCACCACTATTATTTAACATAGTTTTGGAAGTTTTAACCACAGCAATCAGAGAAGAAAAAGCAAAACAAGGAATCCAAATCAGAAAAGAAGAAGTAAAGCTGTCACTGTTTGCAGATGACACAATACTATACATAGAGAAGCCTAAAGAGGCTACCAGAAAACTACTAGAGCTAATCAATGAATTTGGTAAAGCAGCAGGATACAAAATTAATGCACAGAAATCTCTTGCATTCCTATACACTAATGATGAAAAATCTGAAAGAGAAATTAAGGAAATGCTCCCATTTATCACAGCAACAAAAAGAATAAAATACCTAGGAGTAAACCTACCTAAGGAGAAAAAAGACCTGTATGCAGAAAACTATAAGGCACTGAAGAAAGAAATTAAAGATGATAGAAACAGATGGAGAGATATACCATGTTCTTGGATTAGAAGAATCAACACTGTGAAAATGACTATACTACCCAAAGCAATCTGCAGATTCAATGCAATACCCATCAAACTGCCAATGGCATTTTTCACAGAACTAGAACAAAAAAATTCACAATTTGTATGGAAACACAAAAGACCCCGAATAGCCAAAGCAACCTTGAGAAGGAAAAACGGACCTGGACGAATCAGGCTGCCAGACTTCAGACTATACTACAAAGATGCAGTAATCAACACAGTATGGTACTGGCACAAAAACAGAAATATAGATCAATGGAACAGGATAGAAAGCCCAGAGATAAACCCACACACATATGGTCACCTTATTTTTGATAAAGGAGGCAAGAGTATATAATGGAGAAAAGACAGCCTCTTCAATAAGTGGTGCTGGGAAAACTGGACATCTACAGGCATAAGAATGAAATTAGAACACTCCCTAACACCATACACAAAAATAAACTCAAAATGGATTAAAGACCTAAATGTAAGGCCAGACACTATGAAACTCTTAGAGGAAAACATAGGCAGAACACTCCATGACATAAATCACAGCAAGCTCCTTTTGCACCCACCTCCTAGAGAAATGGAAATAAAAACAAAAATAAACAAATGGGACCCAATGAACCTTAAAAGCTTTTGCACAGCAAAGGAAACCATGAACAAGATGAAAAGACAGCCCTCAGAATGGGAGAAAATATTTGCAAATGAAGCAACTGACAAAGGATTAATCTCCAAAATTTACAAGTAGCTTGTGCAGCTCAATATCAAAACAAACAACCCAACCAAAAATGGGCAGAAGACCTAAACAGACATTTCTCCAAAGAAGATATACAGATTGCCAACAAACACATGAAAGGATGCTCAACACCACTAATCTTTAGAGAAATGTAAATCAGAACTACAATGAGGTTATCACCTCACACCTGTCAGAATGGCCATCATCAAAAAACCTACAAACAATAAAGGCTGGAGAGGGTGTGGAGAAAAGGGAACCCTCTTGCACTGTTGGTGGGAATGTAAATTGATACAGCCACTATGGAGAACAGTATAGAGGGTCCTTAAAAAACTAAAACTAGAACTACCATACGACCCAGCAATCCCACTACTGGGCATATACCCTGAGAAAACCATAATTCAAAGAGTCATGTATCACAATGTTCATTGCAGCTCTATTTACAATAGCCAGGACATGGAAGCAACCTAAGTGTCCACTGACAACTAAATGAATAAAGAAGATGTGACACATACATACAATGGAATATTAGCCATAAAAAGAAATGAAATTGGGGCTTCCTTAGTGGCACAGTGGTTGAGAATCTGCCTGCTAATGCAGGGGACACGGGTTCGAGCCCTGATCTGGGAGGATCCCACATGCCGCAGAGCAACTAGGCCCGTGAGCCACAACTACTGAGCCTGCGCGTCTGGAGTCTATGCTCCTCAACAAGAGAGGCCATGATAGGGAGAGGCCCGCGCACCGCAATGAAGAGTGGCCCCTGCTTGCCACAGCTAGAGAAAGCCCTCGCACAGAAACGAAGACCCAACACAGCAAAAATAAATTTAAATAAAAAAGAAATGAAATTGAGTTATTTGTAGTGAGGTGGACCTAGAGTCTGTCAAACAGAGTGAAGTAAGTCAGAAAGAGGAAAACAAATACCGTATGCTAACACATATACATGGAATCTAAAAAAAAAAAAAATGGTTCTGAAGAATCTACGGGCAGGATACAAATAAAGATGCAGACATAGAGAATGGATTTGAGGACACAGAGAATGGGAAGCTGGGATGAAGTGAGAGAGTGGCATGGACATATATACACTACCAAATGTAAAACAGATAGCCAGTGGGAAGCAGCCGCATAGCACAGGGAGATCAGCTCGGTGCTTTGTGACCACCTACAGGGGTGGGATAGGGAGGGTGGGAGGGAGATGCAAGAGGGAGGAGATATGGGGATATATGTATATGCACAGCTGATTCACTTCGTTATACAGCAGAAACTAACACAACATTGTAAAGCAATTATACTCCAATAAAGATGTTGAAAAAAGAAAAAAATGACAATGAGGCATCACCTCACATCTGGTAGTATGGCTTTTATTCAAAAAGACATGAAAGAACTAGTATTGAAGAAGATGTGGAGAAGGGAGGACTCTTGTTCACTGTTAGTGGGAATGTAAATTGGTACAGCATTGTGGAAAACAGTATGAGGTTCCTCAAAAAATTAAAAATAGAACTAGCATATGATCCAGCAATCCTCACTTTTCAATCTATTTGAAGGAAATTAAATCACTATCTCAAAAAGCATCTGCATCCCCATGTCCACTGTAGCACTGTCACAACAGCCACGACATGGAAACAACTCAGTGTCAGCTAAAAGATGATGGATAAAGAAAATGTGATACACATACAATGGAAAAAATTATTCTGCCATAAAAGAGGGAAATCCTGCCATTTGTGACAATATGGATGAACTTAAGGGGCATTATGCTAAGTGAAATAAGTCAGAGAAAGACAAATATTGTATGATCTCACTTGTAAGTGCAATCTAAAAAAAGGTGAACTCAGAGAAACAGAGTAGAATGGTGGTTGTCAGGGGCTTGGGATGGGGGAAATGGATTGTTGGTCACAGTGTACAAACTTCCAGTTGTAAGATAAATAATCTCTGGCGATCTAATGTACAGCATGGTGACTACAGTTAACAATACTGTATTATAACTTGAAATTTGCTAAGAAAGTAGATCTTAGTTCTTACCACGAAAAAAAGGTAACCATATGAGGTGATGAATGTGTTAACTAAACCTTACTGTGGTAATCATTTTGTAACATATACATCATGTTACATGTATATAACAATCATCATGTTATATACTTTAAATGTATATAACTTTGTCAATTATACCTCAATAAAGCTAGAGAGGAAAATCTAGGTTGCATGGCCCTTCTAATTAAATGACAATGAGAAATTCTCTTGCTTTAAGAATCTATTATATATAGTATTTTAATACCAGCATTAAGGCTAACCCTTTCTAACCTCTTCCTAATCTCAATGTTTAATCCCTTAATACTCTCTAGAGCTTTTTTTGGTCTTAAGGAAAAAAAAAAAAAAAAAAACTTTCATCACCTTGAAGTTTCAGATTAACTTGAATTCATTTTCTATTAGAAATAAGGTAATATAAAATATCTATCAATAATCTATTTCTTAATGTAGATAGTGGTACATGAGTGTTCCTTCTACTAAAATTCTTTATACTGTATACATACATTTTATACATACTTTCCTGTGTATGTAAATTTGATAACATAAAAAACACTGACTTACTTATACAGATACTCAGAATCTGAGTTAAAACCCCTATTCAGTATTACTCCAAATAAACCTAAGGCAAGGCATCACTTCCCTCTTTCTCAATGAGAAGGGTTAACCTTAATTGCCAGTGTTAAATTTCAGTGTTATAAAAACCTAAACTTCTTTTCTTTTAGAGTACCTAACTGCAAGATGGATAATTGAGCAGATGATAAGAAATATAATTACCAAAACTATGGTAAAACATTAAGTTAATAATCTCAGAGATAAAGAAGAACACCTACCTTAAAGGATTTTTTCTATTACTGTTTAAAAAATAAACTATATCTCAGGGGATCTTTTGACCAGAATTATTTAATAGGTTCCTCTTTTTCTTTCTTCCTTACTTCGTCCTCTGCACATATATATACACACAAACAACACACATAAATTCATGCGGAGTTCAAAGAAACTAAGTTCCGTTATAGAGAAAAAAGAAAAAAGTATACTTACATTTTAAGAACCAGCACATCTTTGTAACCTACCTGACAAAAATACTGTGCTCGTAGCTTACAATAAACCCTGATCAATGATAGTGAGTCATTTGCTAGACAAAATGGAACGTCGTCAAAAATTGTCTGCCTCTTGCCCAGCTCCAGTCCTCTATGATCTCTGTTCACCAAAACTGTTCCCCTCTCCTGGGTTCCTTATCTCAGCTTCTGGCAGCAACATTTTCTCAGGGATCCATAAGTAGTTCCTCCCTCTCACCTTTCAAACCAGAATTCAAGTGACTAAGTGATTTTTAGTTATGCTTACACTAGTGTATGATAAGAAAAAAGAAAATATTAAAGCCAAACACACATCTCTTGAAAATTTACATTCTTTCATAGTATTTTGGTTTGGATGAGATCTCAAGTTACTTATTTAAGTTAATAGTTATTCACAGGCTTGCTTATAATTTTAATTAGTTGGTTTAAAGTAGGCATTTTTAGATCCACAAAAATCCACAGCTCTATTATAGAAGCCAACGTTTTTTTCTTAAAGGGCCAGATAGTAATATTTTAGGCTTTGAGAGTCATACAGTTTCTGTCAGTACTCAACTCTGCCTTTGTGAAGTGAAAGCAGCCATAAACAATATAACTAAATGAATGCGGTGTGTTCAAAAAAACTTTTTTACAAAAACAAGCAGCCAATTCCTGGGAAGTAGTTCACCAAGTCCATATACTAGAGGAATCCAAAGGATATATAGCCATGGAATAGAAAAATGCAAGTCTACCTATTCATTAATCAAATTAATCCATAATCCACTGATCTGTTAGTCAATGAGGCCAGTGCTCTTAGATTATGAAAGTATTTAAAATACAGTGATCTCAATCACTGCTTAAAAAGTCTAAGATACATCTCAACTACAAAATGAATGGCTGATAGTAAATGATCTCTAGGGTACATTCTAGCATTAAAATACAACATGTGCATTTAAAAACAGGCAGCCTGGGGACTTCCCTGGTGGTCCAGTGGGTGAGACTCTGCACTCCCAATGCAGGGGAACTGGGTTTGATCCCTGGTCAGGGAACTAGACCCCGCATGCATGCCGCAAATAAGAGTCTGCATGCCACAACTAAAAAATTCCCACATGCCACAACAAAGATCCCGAGGGCCGCAACTAAGACCTGGTGCAGCCAAAATAAACAAACAAATAAATATATAAATAAATATTTTTAAAAATAATAATAATATAAAAAAATAGGCAGTCTAGCCTCTTCAATAAGTGGTGCTGGGAAAACTGGACAACTACATGTAAAAGAATGAAATTAGAACACTCCCTAACACCATACACAAAAATAAACTCAAAATGGATTAAAGACCTAAATGTAAGACCAGACACTATCAAACTCTTAGAGGAAAACACAGGCAGAACACTCCATGACATAAATCACAGCAAGATCCTTTTTGACTCACCTCCTAGAGAAATGTAAATAAAACCAAAAATAAACAAATGGGACCTAATGAAACTTAAAAGCTTTTGCACAGCAAAGGAAACCATAAACAAGACAAAAAGACAACCCTCAGAATGGGAGAAAATATTTGCAAACCAAGCAACTGACAAAGGATTAATCTCGAAAATATACAAGCAGCTCATGCAGCTAACTATCAAAAAAACAAACAACCTAATCCAAAAATGGGCAGAAGACCTAAATAGACATTTCTCCAAAGAAGATATACAGATTGCCAAAAAACACATGAAAGAATGCTCAACATCACTAATCATTAGAGAAATGCAACTCAAAACTACAACGAGGTATCACCTCACACCGGTCAGAATGGCCATCAACAAAAAATCTACAAACAATAAATGCTGGAGAGGGTGTGGAGAAAAGGGAGCCCTCTTGCACTGTTGGTGGGAATGTAAATTAATAAGCCACTATGGAGAACAGTATAGAGGGTCCTTAAAAAACTAAAAATAGAACTACCATACGACCCAGCAATCCCACTACTGGGCATATACCCTGAGAAAACCATAATTCAAAAAGAGTCATGTATCACAATGTTCATTGCAGCTCTATTTACAATAGCCAGGACATGGAAGCAACCTAAGTGTCCATCGACAGATGAATGGATAAAGAAAATGTGGCACATATATACAATGTCATATTACTCAGACATAAAAAGAAATGGAATTGAGCTATTTGTAGTGAGGTGCATGGACCCAGAGACTGTCATACAGAGTGAAGTCAGAAAGAGAAAAACAAATACCATATGCTAACACATATGTATAGAATCTAAAAAAAATGGTTCTGAAGAACCTAGGGGCAGGACATGAATAGACACAGACATAGAGAATGGACTTGAGGACATGGGGAGGGGGAAGGGTAAGCTGGGATGAAGTGAGAGAGTGGCATGGACATATATACACTACCAAATGTAAGAGATAGCTAGTGGGAAGCAGCCGCCTAGCACAGGGAGATCAGTTCGGTGCTTTGTGACCACCTACAGGGGTGGGATAGGGAGGGTGGGAGGGAGACGCAAGAGGTAGGGGATATGGGGCTATATATATATGCATAGCTGATTCACTTTGTTATACAGCAGAAACTAAAACACCATTGTAAAGCAATTATACTCCAATAGATATTAAAAAATAATAATAAAAAAATTTTTAATTAAAAAAATAGGCAGTCTAAGGCCTAAAGAGATTAAAACACATTGCCCTCTAACTATAAATAATTACCAGGAAAAAAATAACTATGGAAGGCAAATTATAGGGAATAGGAGCACCTCTGAAAAGGTGTTTTTTAATTTATTTATTTGTTTGTTTGTTTTTGGCTGCATTGGGTCTTCATTGCTGCACTCAGATTTCTCTAGTTGCAGTGAGTGGGGGCTACTCTTCATTGCAGTGCACGGGCCTCTCATTGCGGTGGCTTCTCTTGTTGTGGAGCACAGGCTCTAGGTGCGTGGGCTTCAGTAGTTGTGGCACGCGGTCTCTAGAGCACAGGCTCAGTAGTTGTGGCACACAGGCTTAGTTGCTCTGCGGCATGTGGGATCTTCCTGGACCAGGGCTCAAACCCACATTCCCCGCATTGGCAGGAGGATTCTTAACCGCTGCGCCACCAGGGAAGTCCCTGAAAAGATGTTTTAACGCAGATGGTTAATCAGTAAGCAAAAGAGTGGTTCACATTTCAAACCAAGATTTATTCAACAGACTCCAACTCAAAAGACCTGGATCCCAGCTATGCCAATTACTATTCATTGAGTAAGACTCACTCTTACCCCAATTAATTACTCCCCCGTGAAATGAGGACAATAATATCTACCTCAGAAATTATCATGAGGAGGAGAAGGGTAAAAAAAATCTAATAAAAATAGAGAACAACAAAGCTGGTGTATGTTAATAAAACCATATCAAGAATTAAAATAAATGTGAAGTGTAAGCATGCCAATTAAAAGACAGAGATTATCGTAGTGATTTGCAAAAAGCAAAATCCAAATATATCGTCTATACAAGAAATGCACTTTCTTTGAGATATTACTGACATATAACATTATATTAGTTTCAGGAGTTCAGTATAACGATTAGGTATTTGTGTATATTGTGAAATGATCACCAATAAGCTACTTAACGAAATGCACTTTAAATATAAATATACAAAGATATATTTAAGTTAAAAGTAAAGGGAAGGAAAGATATATACCATGCAAATTCTATCTAACTTATGAACGTCAGACCAACCTTATAAATGACAAGCTCAAAGTGCCTAACTTAACTATTAAGAAATCTGACATTACATGTCTTCAGGAAAATCCAGCAGTGAACACAGATGAGGGTAAACGTCTAACAGGTTGTGGGCCCTCTTCTCTAAAAGCAAAAGGTACTCTTCCAAAGTTAGAGCAAAATCCAACAGATTTTCTGAGAGCACATATACAGAAAAAAGTCCACTTAGGTGACTGGTAAATATAGCTATGAGAATACCGCATATAATACTGTACTATAAATATGTGCATAATTAGAGATAAGCATCCCATTTAAAAACATATTCTCTAAAAAAGATGGGTAATATCATTTTTTCCTCAGTTTTTTACAAGCAAAGTACTATTTAACTCAAAAGTAAAAAAACATTATAATGATACTATTCTTTACTCTAAAAGTATACTTTAATAATAAGAGTTAATTAAATAAAACCTGTTATCAGAATAAAGGCTTTTTAAAATTTTGCATGTCAGTGTTTTTGTACCTCAGCCCAAGATAGAGTAACAAATACTGGATTTATCCCCTCATCCAAAAACAACCAGAAAAGCAGATAAAATACATAAATAGTGGTTTTTCAGACACTGAACATCAGGCAGTGAACGACAATGATCTCTAACAGATGGGAAGCAAATGAAATGAGCCCCTTCAAATGTCAAATCTTACTGCCTTGAGGGTTTCAAGGCCACAACCCGAGGAAGGAGAACCAAATGGAGCCAGGCAAGCTTCCTGAGTTAAGGGAGGAGGCAGAACTGAGAGTCTAGGAAAATCAATGCCACTAAAGTGAACAGGACAGAGTTCCAGACAGAAAAGAATTCCACAGAGAAATAATTCCAGAAATCTATACAGGGAATCCCTGAGTATTCACCAGAATATAGATCAGCACATAAATATGAGAAAACTACCCAAGGCCAGGAAAAAAAAAAATTTTTTTTTAATTGAAAAAATTAGAACACAGCATATGTTCACATATAGAACCTAGAACAGTCATTTCCATCAGCCAGCCTGCAAAAACTCATAATTCATGAGATATTAGGTACTTTCCTTGGTAATGGGGAAGGTGTTTCCTTGGTAATGGGAAATAATTAGACCTAGACTGAGCAATTCTCCTGACCCACCTAACAAACGATAAAGCAAAACTTGAAAGAATCAAACTGTTTCCAAAAAGTTAACTACATGCCAAAACAAAGTTCAAAAATATTCGTAAATAGAAAAAATATCAAGCACCTAAAAAGGTAAAATTCACAGTGACAGGCATCCAATGTCTGGAGTATAAAGAAGCAGAAAAAAACAATCTATGATGAGGAGAACAATCAATCAGAAATGATCCAAAATTAACACAGATGTTAGATTCGCAGAAATAAACATATATACACTACCATATGTTCAAAAGTTAAGTAAAGATATGGAAGATATTAAAAAGTTGAACTTCTAGGGATTAAACTACAATGTCTGAGATAAAAAATACAATGGATTGGATTAACAGATTTGACAGGGAAGAAGAAAAGATTAGTGAACCTAAAGACATAGAAAGAGAAACTAGCAAAAACAAAAGACAAGAAAAAAGCAGACTGCCAAAAATGAAAAGAACAGTAGTGAGCTATGCTTCAGGCAGCTTAATATGCATATAACTTGAGTCCCCAAAAGTAGAGGAAGGTAGAAAAACATATAAAGAAATAATGTTCAGGGACTTCCCTGGCAGTCCAGTGGTGAAGACTCCACGTTTCCACTGCAGGGGGCACAGTTTCGATCCCTGGTTGGGGAACTAAGGTCCCACATGCTGCGCAGCATGGCCAAATAAATAAATAAATAAAATAATGTTCAAATTTTTTTCCAAATTTGATTAAAATCATAAACCCAAAGTCCAAGAAGCTCAACAAGCCCAAGCACAAAAAACATGAACAAAAAAAAAGAAAACAAAAAAAACCCTACACTGAGACATCATAATCAAACTACTCAAAAGCAGGGATAAAGAGAAAACGTGAAAAGCAGCCACAGAAGAAGACAGGTCAGAGAAGACAAAAAAGAAAAAAAAAAGGATGACAGCAGATTTCTCCTTGGAAACAATGCAAGTAAGAAGACACTAGTGGGCTTCCCTGGTGGCGCAGTGGTTAAGAATCCGCTTGCCAATGCAGGGGACACAGGTTGGAGCCCTGGTCCAGGAAGATCCCACGTGCTGTGGAGCAACTAAGCCCGTGAGTCACAACTACTGAGCCCACGTGCCACAACTACTGAGCCTGTGAGCCGAGAGCCCATGCTCTGCAAAAAGAGGAAGCCACCGCCGTGAGAAGCCCGCAACCGCAATCAAGAGTAGCCCCCACTCGCCGCAACTAGAGAAAGCCTGCGTGCAGCAACGAAGACCCAATGCAGCCAAAAATAAATAAAAAATTTTTTTAAAAAGACACTAGTATATCATAAAGTACTAGAATCCTTAGAATCTTTCAAAAACAAAGGCAAAAATAAAGACATTTCCAGACATACCAAAAAAAAAAGAAAGAATCCATCACTAGCAAACCTGCACTATAAGATATATTAAAGGAAGTCACTGACGCATAAGGTGGAAACATGGACCTACACAAAGGAACAAAACACTGGAAATTGTAACTAGATGAGTATGATTGTTTTATTATCATTTAAATCATTATTAGAAATTAGAATAGATTTTTTAATTTTTTTTTTTTTTTTTTTTTTTTTGCGGTACACGGGCCTCTCACTGCTGTGGCCTCTCCCATTGCGGAGCACAGGCTCTGGACACGCAGGCTCAGCGGCCATGGCTCACGGGCCTAGCCACTCCGCAGCATGTGGGATCTTCCCGGACCAGGGCACGAACCCGTGTCCCCTGCATCGGCAGGCGGACTCTCAACCACTGTGCCACCAGGGAAGCCCAGAAATTGATTGTTTAAATAAAAATAACAACAATGTATTCATGAGTTTAGGATATATGTGGAAATAAAATGTATGACAACAGTAAGATAAAAACTGGGAGAGGAAAAACAGAAACAAACTATTAGAAGATTCTTATACTATACATAAAGTAGTATAATGTAACTGAAGGTAGACTGTGATAAGTTAAAGATACACTGTACACTATAAACCGTAAGGCAATCAATAAAATAACAATGACAAGCTAATCAACAAAGGAGATAAATGGAAACATAAAAAATAATTTAAAAGAAGGCAAAAAGGAGGAAAAAAGCAAACAAAGGGTAGATGGGATAAATAGGAAATAAACAGCAAGATGATACACTTAAATCTAACCATATCAATAAGCATATCAAATGTAGTCGAAATACCACTGTCAGAGATTATCATATTGGATAAAAAAAGATAGGCCCAACAAGATCAACTGCCTACAAGAAAAGGACTTTAAATAAAAAGACACAAATAGTTTAAAAGAAAAACATTCTTTGTTTTTTGGGTTTTGGTTTTTGAGTTTTTTTGGCGACGCCACACAGTTTGCGGCATCTTAGTCTCCTGACCAGGATCGAACCCATGTCCCTGCAGTGGAAGCTCAGAGTCCTAACCACTGGAGCACCAGGGAACTCCCAAGAAAAAATATTTTTAAAAATAGATACCGTCCGTGGAGAAACTGTCTTCCACAAAACTATCCCTAGTGCCAAAAAGGTTGGGGACCGGTGATACAGAGGACATATCACTGAAATTGAGAACCACAAGGGAAAAGAAACAGAAAAATCAATAAAATCAAAAGCTGGTTGCTTAAAAAGAGCAACAAAAGTGACACAGGAATGAAAAAGATGATATCATTATATATTCTACAGACACTAATAGAACAATAAAATATTACAATCAACCTTTTGCCCCTAAATTCAACAACTTAAATGAAATGGTCAAATTCCTTGAAAGATTGGAACTGCCAAAGCTCACACAAAAACATAACCTGAATAAGTAGTACATCATTAAAGGAATTGAATTTGTACTTAAAAACCTTCCAACAATAAATACTCCAAACTTAGATTGCTTCACTGCCAGTCTCTGCCCAACATTTAAGGGAGAAATATATTATATTCTACACAAAATCTTAAAAAAATTCAGAAGAGGTGGGAACCCTTCCAAACTCATTTTAGGAAACTAGCTTTACCCTAATACCAAAATAAGACAAAGATATTAAAAAAGAAAACTATAGTTCAATATCCCTCTTGAACATAGATACAAAAATCCTCATATCAAAAATCCTCATATAAAAAGGGTAATACATCATGACCAAGTAGAGTTTACCCCAGGATGCAAGACTGGTTCAATACTCAAAAAATTACTTAATGTAATTCACCATATGTACAGATTAAAAAGAAAAATCACATAATTACCTCAGTAGATGCAGAAAAAACATTTGACGAAATCCAGCAACCCACTGCTGATAATTGGGGGGAAAAAAAACAAAATCTCTCAGCAAACTAGGAATAGAAATTACTCAATTGGATAAATAGCATCTACAAAAAACCTACAGCTAATATCAGACTTAATGATAAAAGACTTATTTTCCCCTAGCATCAGGAACACGACAAGGATATACACATTCACCACTTCTGCTCAACACTCTACTGGAAGTTGTGCCCCATGCAATCAGGAAGGGAGGGAGGAAGTAGAGAGAGAGAGAGAGAAAGAGAGAAAGAAAGAGAGAAAAGAAAGAAAGAAAAAGAAAGAAAGAAAGGAAGGAAGGAAGGAAGGGGGAGAGAGAGAAAGAGAAAAAGAAAGAAAGAGAGAGAGGAGGGAGGGAGGAAGAAATACAGAGACAGAGAAAGAGAGGGAGGGAGGGAGAAAGGAAAGGCACTAAGATTTGAAAGGAAGAAGTAAAACAATCTTTATTCACAGTCAACATGCTCATCTACATAGAAAACCTAGTGGAATCCATCAAAAGCTACTAGACCAAATAAGTTTAGTGAGGTTGCAAGATGTAAGATCAATACAGAAACCTCAACTTGAATATGAATGTTCATAACAGCTAAATTTGTAATAGCCAAAAACTGGAAGCTACTCAAATGTTCATCACCAGATGAACAGATATACAAATTGTGTTATATCCTTACAGTGGAATATTACTTAGCAATAAAGGAATGAACTACTGACACAAAACAACATGAATGAATCTAAAATAGTTACACTGAGTGAAGGACACCAGATCAAATATATGTGTGTGTATATATATCCACACCAGACTGACTTAATTTGTCCTGCCTTTGAGGATGATTTGTATTATCAATAATAAAATGTTTTGGGTGCTCTGATAAACATGAAAACAAAGTAAGAAAAATGGAAATGGGAAAAGGTGTTTTCCTCCTATAATTGAAGCAATAATGCATTAATTTTTGAATAATTCAGGGTTAAAAGGTAAAAACAAGATGCTGAAGTTCTCACTGAGAAAGGCTAGAATTCCTATGCACTGTTATTTTCCTGATGACTATGTAAAAATGGTGCCCTGATTTAGGTTTTGGGAAACATTTTAAAAAAAAAAAAAAAAGCCACCATAAGAGAGTGTTATTTGGTGAACTATTTTTTTACATTTATAAATGTGGTGTTAGCATCACAAAATATAAATATACGCACATACACACACACACACACACACACATATTCCACTTACATAAAGCTCTAGAAATGCAAACTAATCTACAGCAACAGAATATAGATCAGTGGTTGCTGGGGGAAGAGGCAAAGAAAAAAGGCAGAAGGTAGGGATTACCTTGCAGGTGGTTGCTATGTTTACCATCTTGATTGTGGTGATAGTTTTACAAGTGTGTGTGTGTGTGTGTGTGTGTGTGTGTGTGTGTATACATACATATATATGTGTATATATATATATATATATATATATAGAAACTTAATGTACTTTAAATGTGTGCAACTTATTATAAATCAATTATGCCTCAATCAAGCTATTCCAAAAAATGCCTTCAAAATCATATGCAATTGCCTTGGTCAAGCATTCCAATCCAATGCTTGGATAAAAGGCTTTGCTTTTTAACAGTTCTATCACCAGTATAATGGAATATTAATATAGCATGCCAATGTTTCATAGTCCTGGGCAATCAATTACATAAAATTGGAATAATACCATTCTATTTATGTGTTTCTAGTCTCATTTAGTTAAAAGAAAAATTGAAGTAGGCAGGTCAAATACTGTCCCCATTTTACATGTGAGAAAAACTACAGCCTAGGAAAATTAAGTGATTTACCCAAGGACTAAAAGATAACAAATGTTGGGAAGTGAGACCAAAACATGGCCTCATAGACAGTTATGTTCTCACAAATTCTAAACTGAAAATTAGCAAGACCAACTTCAAAGGTCCCTGGTCAAAAAATGAGTGTTCTCTAGAGATGACTGATAAGCTACATGGAGTTCTGTGATAATGAAAATATCACTGTGAATAAATCAGAACTATAATATTCTTGCCAACCAGCATTCTAGGAAATTATTTCCACTATTACAGGTTAGATTTCCTGAGATTCTTTAAAGAATATATTCCAGGACTTCCCTGGTGGTGCAGTGGTTAAGAATCCGCCTGCCAGTGCAGGGAACATGGGTTCAAGCCCTGGTCCAGGAAAACTCCTCATGCCACGGAGCAACTAAGCCCATATGCCACAACTACTGAGCCTGCACTCTAGAGCCCAGGAGCCACAACTACTGAGCCCACATGCCATAACTACTGAAACCCGTGTGCCTACAGCCTGTGCTCCACAACAAAAGAAGCCACCGCAACGAGAAGCCCATGCACCGCAATGAACAGTAGCCCCCGCTTGCCGCAACTAGAGAAAAGCCCATGTGCAGCAACAAAGACCCAATGCAGCCAAAAACAAATAAATAAATAAATGTATTTTTTTTAAAGCTTAAAAAAAAAGAATATATTCCATTAAATTGTCCCCATCTCTCCCAATAAAATCACCTACAAGCAGGATTATCTCTACCTGAGCAATGGGCACAGCTTAAAATTCCCTTAAGAAATCAAAACCCCAAATCTAGGCTTCATGCAAGTTTGGGGTTCAAATTTACATTACTCATGTGGCACTGGAACTCCCCAAACTAAAAATTAATTTTTAAAACTGGCACTGGGCCAATGATGTCTGTGATGGTTTAGAAAACAGCTCGCAATCTCCTTCCAGGTAAAATTCAAATTTCTTGTAAATTTTTCCTTAAAGATTTTTTCTAGAAATGTAAATTAAAAACTTAATAGACAAACTGGACAGCAGATTAGACAGAACTGAAGAAGGAATTACCTAGAAGACAGATCTGAGGAAATCACCCCCAATTCAGGGAAAGAAAAAAAAAAGATAAATGGATAGAAAATGAGTGAGCTCTATTTAGAAAACAGAATGAGAAGATCCAACAAATACGTTATAGTAGCATAGTATCCAAAACAGAACATAAAGAATGGGAGAGAGTTGAAATTCAAAGAGACAATGGCTGAGAATTTTCAGAACTGATGAGAGACACAAATCCTCACCTAGAATCAGCTCAACAATGAAGCCACACCTAGACATATCAAACTGAAAGTACAGATCACCAAAAAGTAAACCTTAAAAGTAATTAACAAAGGCAGATTACTTACAAAAGAACAATTAGATGGAATATAACTTCTCAACAACAGAGACTGGAAGACAACAGAAAAGTACCTTCAAAGTGTAAGGGAAAACAAATGTCAACTAAAATTCTTAACCCAGTTAAAATATTATTTGAGAGTGAGGCTGAAAACTACTCTAGTACCTGATTACATCATGTTCTTTCAAGCCTGTGAAGCTTTATGTTTTCTGTTCCTTCTATCCATAATGTCCTCCTTTAACTCCCAATCTCCTTCCAAATCAAATTCAAGCTCTTTGTAAAGTTTTCTTCAGCTTTCACTAGTAGGTAGTATCAACAGAGGCCACAGAGGCTAAGAACACAAGATTCGGAATATGCACAGAAATCGGTGTGAATAACAGCTGTGTGACTTTGGTCATGTTGCCTCCCTGAGACTATATTTTACTTATGTAGATGATAATATCAACCCCTAAGGCTTGTTCAGAATGTTAAATTAGATATATGTAAATTCCTGACCTACAATAAAACTCATAAGAAAATGTACAGATTAGCTATTAGAAGAGACTTCAGAATATTGCTTGATCAATATTAAAAAAAAAAGCATTTGGAAATTTTTATAATATAAAATATTGAGAAAAAGCAATAAACAAGGAATTAGAAAAAGTAATTTTTTAAATGGTATTTATAGTAGAAACAAAAAGAAGGTATCAGGGAACAAATTTAACAAAAGATACACAATTTATGGAGGAAATTACTTTATTGATAGAGAAAACAATTTACACTACTCTCACGGTTAGGAAGATTTAATACTACAAAGATGACAACATGTGTATTCTACTGAAAAGAATTCCACTGCATGATTAAACAACAGTTTAATTGTTTCTATATTTTCTATATTTTCTCATTATTTCTATATTTTTCCTATTTCAAATAGTATTATAATGAATATCCTTGTAGAGACTCCTTCTGCAATGTCCTCAAATTTAGCATGATTCCAAAAAATAACTAACAGAATTTTCCACAGAACTTGACAAGCTGACCCTGAAATTCAAATGAAAAAGCTAGGGACCAAGTATAGCCAAGATTCTTTTGAAGAATTATAAGGGAAATCCTGCCATATTGAGATATATTCTAATGTTATAATAATTAAAGTAGTATGATATTGTTGCAAGAGACATATCAATACAACAGAGAGCTTAGGACATATACAGGAAACTGATACATGACAGAGATGGCACAAAAATCAATGAAGAAAAAAATGGCTGTTTAATAAACGGTGCTAGATGTTTACAGTACCCAAGACATGGAAGCAACCTAAACATACATTGACAGATGAATGGATAAAGAAGATGTGGTACATATATACAAATGGAATATAACTCAGCCATTAAAAAGAATGAAATAATGAAATAATTCCATTAGCAGCAACATGGATGGACCTGGAGATTATCATACTAAGTTAAGTAAGTCAGACAGAGAAAGACAAATATCATGTGATATCACTTATATACAGAACCTAAAAAAAAAAACATGGTACAGATGAACTTATTAACAAAACAGAAACAGACTCACAGACTTGGAGAATGAATTTATGGTTACCGGGGGAAAGGCTCGGGGGGAGGGCCAGACTGAGAGTTTAGGATTAAAATGTACACACTGCTATATTTAAAATAGATAACCAAGAAGGACCTACTGTAAAAAAAATTTTTTTAATTAAAAAAAATTTTTTTAATAAATAAACAGTGCTAGAATAACTGGATCCTCATATTGAAAAAGATAAAATTAGATCTCGATCTCACATTATATGTAAAAATAAATTCCAAATGGACTAAAGACCTAAAGATGAAATACAAAATGTTAAATCTTTCAGAAGAAAATTTATAAGCATTTTTTTAAACCAAGGTAAAGAGGATTGCTTTAAAAAGACAAATAGGACTTCCCTGGTGGCGGAGTGGTTAAGAATCCGCCTGCCAATGCAGGGTACATGGGTTCAATCCCTGGTCCGGGAAGATCCCACATGTCGCGGAGCAATTAAGCCTGTGCACCACAACTACTGAGCCTGCGCTCTAGAGTCCGTGAGCCACAACTACTGAGCCCACACACCACAACTACTGAGCCCGCGTGCTGCAACTACTGAAGCCTGCATCCCTAGAGCCCATGCTCTGCAACAAGAGAAGCCTGCACACCACTACGAAGAGTAGCCCCCACTCGCCACAACCAGAGAAAGCCCACATGCAGCAACGAAGACCCAACGCAGCCAAAAAATATATAAATATTTTTTAAAAACACAACTAATATAAACTACAGTAGTAAAACTAGATTTTTAATTTCAAGCTTTTTACAACACTATTATATATTACAAGGTGAAAAGACAAGCCACAGGCTAAAACAATGAAGTGAGGAATCCAAAGATCAGTATCTAGCACACATTAAGACTCAGTAAAATAAAATTTAAAAACCCAGTAGAAAACAGGCAAAGAATATGAACCAGCAGTTCACAAAAGAAGAAACTAAATGGCCTAAAAACAAATGAAAAGATGTTCAACTTTACCTAGCAGTCAGGAAATGCAAAATTTTTAAATATGTTTATAACCAACAGACTGGCAAAATATTATATATATAGAGAGAGAGAGACAGAGAGATACATATATATATATCACCAGTTTTGGTAAGTAGAAAAACAGGAACTCAAATTCCTGGTGGAAGTGTAATTGGGAGTAAACTGGATAAACCAACAGAAGGCAACTCTTAACTATCTAGTAATGCCAAAGAATAGAATGCACACTCTATGATCCAATGATTCCTCTCCTAAAAACATTCTGGTATATCTATACAAGGAGACACATGCAAAGATGTTCACTACAGCCCTTTTAGAAACAATGAAAAATGTAAAGCATCTAACTGTCCTTCAGCAAAGAAGTAGGTAAGCAAACTATGGTTTAATCATACTATAGAATGTTTAATAGTAGTTAGAAATGAATGAACTAGTCTATTTTAGCAACATGGCAAATAAAAAAGGCAAGCTGCAAAAGGATTCATATAATGTAAAATAATTTATGTAAAATTTTCACATAAATATTGTTTAAATGTAGTACATTTAAGTAAATGTAAAAAGTAAATATAAAAGTAAAACATAGGGCTTCCCTGGTGGTGCAGTGGTTGAGAGTCCGCCTGCCGATGCAGGGGATGCGGGTTCGTGCCCCGGTCTGGGAGGATCCCACATGCCGTGAAGCGGCTTGGCCCGTGAGCCATGGCCGCTGAGCCTGCACGTCCGGAGCCTGTGCTCCGCAACAGGAGCGGCCACAACAGTGAGAGGCCCGCGTACCGAAAAAAAAAAAAAAGTAAAACATGCATGGATATGACACAGGAATTTCAGGAGAATGGTTACCCCTAGGGAGGGAAAGAGGAAGGAAGGGAGAAGAGGATGATCTTTGCTTTTCTGACATGAAAAAAGCTCTAAGGAAAATATGACGAAAGGTTGACCTCTATTAATCTCAGTGGTGAGTACAAAGGTATTTGTTATATTATTTTTATACTTTTATGTATACTGAAAATGTTTCATAGTTGAAAATAGTTTTAAAGAATTTAATATGAAATAAAAATGATTAGAAAAAAATTACTATTTAACAACACTTCTAAATCGCTCTGTTGTAGTTAAACCTCATAACTATGAAGATGACTAGAAACTACACTTCCAGCTCAAGGAGAATCTTCTCCACTAAGTAGAATCTGTCTACATTATTTCTAGTAAATTAGCAATGACAAAAAGTACAACGAACACAGAAAAGAGAACACAGATTTCTTTAACTCTTCTTCCTCCAAGCTCTCAGAACAGGAGTGTTGTGCTCTTTTGTTTGAATTTGTGACTTGAGTTAGATGGATACTGCTGTAGAGAAAATTCCAGATTCATAGGAAAGAAAATTTCACAAGTAATGCATGTAAACACATAGATAACATACTAAAACTCTGAATATGTGCAAAGAGAATATAAATAAAAGAGATAAATATGGCACAGGTCTTCATCATCAAATCTTTATTGAAAGTTTGTTACTTGTAGCGATATAAACTAGAAATGAAAAAAAACTGTTAATTCAGAAAATCAAATCCTGCAGTATGGTTTCACACTGTACTTATGCTATAGAAGTGTTGTCCCTACACATGAGCTCCACAGTGAAGATAAAACTCACCACTGGACTTTGCAACATGAGACTTTGAGGACAAGAATACATACAGTGAGCTAAAAAAAATAACAAGAGAGGATGCCACTGCAAAGGAGATGATAAGGTTGGCAACATAGGTAGAGGCCACGCTGTGGAAAACACTGACGCCAGGCTAAGGACGCCAGACTCTAGCTTACAAAAAATGGGAAGCCTTTTTTTTTTTTTTTTTTTGGCTGCGCCAGGTCTCAGTTGCAGCCCGCGGACTGTTAGTTGCGGCATGCAGGATCTTTTTAGTTGCAGCATGGGGGCTTCTTAGTTGTGGCATGCTTGTGGGATCCAGTTCCCTGACCAGGGATCTAACCCGGGCCCCCTGCATTGGGAGCACAGAGACTTACCCACTGGACCACAAGGAAGCTATTTTAAGCAAAGTAGTCACATATGTAAAGCAGAATTTTATATGAGTGAAGGTTAGACTGAACTGTGAGATTATTACAGGCAGGAAAACAGTAAATTATCATGGAATAGGTTATGATGTGATGAAGGCTTGACCTAAGGTAACAGCAGAGAATGAAAAGAACAAATCTAAGAGAAAACAAAAGAACAGGTCTTGGTACCAAGCATGCAAGGAGAGGGAAAGGGAAGAATCAATAATGACACAAGGAGACACTATTAGATATCTACCCAAAATCCATTCCTCTGTTTTTCCCCAGACATGAGACAACAAAGACCAAATGTAAACAAACTAAGTGATGGAACAAAAGTTTATAAAAAGCCTGGGTCCCCAATAACACTAATAAGCTGCTGAACTAGTCCTGAGATGCAAAACAGTAAATCTCTTCAAGGTTTAAGCCACTAGTAGCTGGGATTTCTGACTGGGGGAAAAATGATACTAATTTTAAAAGAAACAAAGGGAATTCTCCAGCAGTCCAATGGTTAGGACTGTGCTTTCATGGCCAAAGGCCCAGGTTCAATCCCTTGTCAGGGAACTAAGATCCCACAAGCCTCACAGCACGGCCAAAAAAACTAAAATAAAAAATAAATAAATAGGAAAATAAAAAAGGAAAATCTACATGGAAGTATTTTAGAGAGCGATATAATTGATTCAATTTTAGACATGCTGACATTAAGGTAATGGGAGTGTATTCAAGTGGCCAAAAGTTCCCAAACTGGTATGACTCAAAATAACAGCTTCCTAGATTTAACCAATGAAACTTAGATTATTCAAAGTTACAGATTTCTTTACTACAGGATTTCTTTAAGATGTTACACATTTCAGACAGTCAAGAAGATACGACGTGAAGTGTTTCCCAAATTTGCTTGGCCACGGTACACCCCTCTGTAGTAGAAAATCTCTGTAAAACATGTCTAGAGAAATAGATAAAGTATAGCTGATCCTTGAAACTTTAAGAATAGCGTATTCTAGGGACTTCCCTGGTGGTCCAGTGGTAAAGAATCTGCCTTCCAATGTGGGGGACATGGGTTCGATCCCTGGTCCGGGAACTAGGCCCGCACACCACAACTACTGAGCTCGCGCACTGCAACAAGAGTGCCCGCATGCCACAAACTACAGAGCGCCACAACTAGAGAGAGAAAATCCACATGCCACAACTAGAGAGAAGCCCGCACGTCAACAAAGAGCCCGGGCCACAACGAAGGATCCCACGTGCCGCAGCTGAGACCAGACTCAGCCAAATTAATTAATTAATTAAAAATAATAGAGTATTCTACAAAGAACTCACTAATACATGAAAAGATAATACAATTAGAATATCACCATTTTGCAGCCCCTAATAAAATAATAGATCTAGACAATGATAATCGATAGCTGCAAAAATCTTTAACATGATAGGGAACTTCATGACAAATGGATTGGGCTGACAAACCTGAACCCACTGATCAACCTAACATTTACTAAAGAATAGACAAGGAGACATTCTGTGGCTCCAGCTATTATTCAACAGGAAGTATAAAACACCATGATAAAGTTTTCTTGCCCCCCTCCCCAAAAAAAGAGAACCTAAAATTTGATCAAGACTCTAGATCCAACTACTAGTATACAAGAAATAATGGGCAGAGGAACAAGTTACATATCACAGAGATGCAATCAGTAAAACCCAGAATGTCGGTTTCTTTAACTAATAAATTGCAAAGAAGGAAAAAAGAAGGGGGAGGGGGAGACTATAAATTAAGATTCTTAAGAGAAATAAAAACCAAATAGAACATTAGGACATTGTTTGCATCCTACTCCTAAATTAACCCTAAGAAATCATTTATGAGACAAGTGGGAAAATCTGAATACTCACTTGCTATTTGAAGATATTAAAAAATCATTGTGAGTATTTTAGGTACTATAATTGTGGTAGCAGTACTGTAATTCTTTTGTGATAAAATACATGTAACATAAAATTTATTATTTAACCATTTTTAAGTGGTATTAAGAACATTCACATTGTTGTGCAACCATCACCACCATCCAACTCAAGAACAGTTTTATCTTCCCAAACTGAAACTCTACCCATTAAACAATAACTCTCCATTCCCCCTTGCCCCCAGCCCCGGACAACCACCATTCTACTTTCTGTCTCTGTGAATGAGACTATTGCAGGTACTTCATATAAACAGAATCATACAACATTTGTCTTATTGTGTCAGGCTTATTTCACTTAGCATAAGGTTTTTAAGGTTCATCCATTTTGTAGCATGTGTCTGAATTTCATTTCTTGTAAAGGCTGAATAATATTCCATCTTATGAATATGCCACATTTTGTTTATCCATTCATCTGTCAGTGGACATTTGGGTTCAGTTTTATTTTTCAGGGTTTGTATCTCTTTACTGAGATACATACTTAAACATTTATAAACTGAATTATAAGATACCTGAGATTTGCTTCAAAATAGATAAAAAAGATATCACTTTTCACTTATCAGGTAAACAAAGATCAGAAAAACTGGTAACACCATATACATTGGCCAAGATGTGTGGAAACATGCTCATTCAAATACTGTTGGTGGGAGTGTAAATTAATCTCTTTGGAGGGCTCTATCAAAGTTTAAAATGCACATTTCCATTAACCAAGATATAATATAACTTCTGATAATTTATCCTCACAGATATACTCACACATACACAAAGAAATGTATACAAGAATACTGACTACAATAAAGCTTATATTAGGCCCAAGACTGGAAACAATTTACATGTCTATCAGTAGGGAACTGACTGAATAAATTACAGTAAAATACAAAAATACGAAAATGCAATAGAATACAATTTAACTTTAAAAAAGAAAATAAAATGGTTCTATGTGTACTAGTAAGAGACAGAATCCAATAAGTACGTTCACAGGAAAAAAGCAAGATTCAGAAGAGTATAACACTGTTCAACCAGACATTCACTGCTTTGATTTCTGGCATTGTCACACATCAAATAACCTAAAAACTTCCTACAACACAACATCTAGAAATGCTGAGTAAATTATAACTAAAATCTTTTAAATGTATAACTAAGCTCAAAAGTAAGGGAAATCTCTCACTGAGGTGTGGGATGGAGGAAAGAGGAACTTTTACTTTTTACTTTTCCACCTACTTTTATGTTATAACCAATAAGTATTACTTTTGAAATTAAAAAAGAAATCAGTCCTGAAGTACGCTGAAAAAAGATGCTATAAATTTAATAATCCATGCCACTCCCTGAATAACTAAAGCAATGTAATCTCAGGGCAAATTTTCAGGTATAACAGCTACTATTTTATCCAATTTAATTCAACATTTACTACTAAGTACAAGAGCCTTTGAAAAATAATAGCAAGATGAGGTTCCTATTTTTTAAGGAGTTTAGAATCCGTGAGGAAGAATAAGGAGGCAAAAGAAATCAATAATACACGATAGAACATGAAAATGGTCATCCTCTGCATCAAAATTTGAAAACTAAATGTTTAAAATTCCAATTTCTGGTTCGTAACATCAGAACCCCAAACCAGTCTGACATTAGTTTAGATTTTCCATTACTTTTTTTCTTTTTTTTCTCCATTATGTTTTTTGAACTCATCCATCCATTAATCATTTGTGACAATGACTGTACTTACATTAGTGGCAACATACAATTATTAATACAGTTTCTATAGGCTTTGTGATCTCTTCCCACAAATGAATTCTCAGTTGTTTTCTTCCTTTGATTCGTGTACCTGTTAATAGGCCACATTTATTATATCAGTACTACTAATCAAAAATAACTGAATTCCCTGGTGGCACAGTGGTTAAGAATCTGCCTGCCAATGCAGGGGACACGGGTTCAAGCCCTGGTCCGGGAAGATCCCACATGCCGCGGAGCAACTAAGCCCATGCGCCACAACTACTGAGCCTGTGCTCTAGAGCCCGCGAGCCACAACTACTGAGCCCGTGTGCCACAACTATTGAAATCCGCGCGCCTAGAGCCCATGCTCCGCAACGAGAAGCCACTACAATGAGAAGCCCGCACACTGCAACCAAGAGTAGCCCCCGCTCACTACAACTAGAGAAAGCCCGTGCGCAGCAACGAAGACCCAACACAGCCAAAAAATAAACTAATTAATTTAAAAAAAAAAAAAAAGGAATGCTACTTGTAGAGGCAATAGAGAGAAGTACTGAACTGTCAGGCTCTGGAGCCAGCATGCCTAGCCAGCTACCTGTGTAATCCTGAGCAAGTTTCTTAAAACTCTGTGCCCCACTTTCCTCTTCTGTACAATGGGGATAATAACAGTAACAATCTCAGAGTTATTGATTAAGTGAGTTAATGTAAAGCAGATTTTAATATTTGACCACTATTTTCCAAATAGATGAATAAAACTCCAAAATTTTAATAGCACTCTGTTGTTGAGACTGGTGTGAAAGAGAGTCACATGTTCTGCTTACTCCTAAGCCTTCTGGGGGGCAATCTGGAAATCCCACTTTGAGAATTTATCCCACTGATATTCTTGCACAGGTACGCAAAGAGAGGTATACCAGTTTTTTATTTCATACTGAAACCAAAATGTCCATCAAAAGTGATGACTAAATAAAGAATGGCAAATTTATGACATGAAACACTATGCAGCAGATTGTTTTTTTTAATAGAGTGAGTACACTGATTTACTGACATGGAAAGATCTCAAATAAGTGAAAAATTCAAGATGTATACAACAGTGCACATGATAGGTTACCTTTTGCAAAAAAAGAGGCTGAAATATCAAAATACATATTCATCCTTGTTTCTTTTTGCACTAAGAGGAACTAGTAACACTGTGAAGAAACTGAGCAGATGGGAGACAGGATGGGAGGGAAACTTCAAACTGTGTATCTTTTTATTTTATTTTTTTGCTTTTTTAGCTACACAAATATCTATTCAATTGTCAATTTTTACAGTATTTTTAAGTGTCAGGTATACACTTTAAGCTGGCAAATGTTAGCTGCAATTATTACTATTGTTGTTACTAGCAATAGCAGTATTATAAGTATTATTGTCATTAACAAGCTCAAAACAGCTCCTTTCTGAAGCTTTTTTCTTACTCCCTCTGCACAGAGCCTTCTCTGACTCCCAGACTATTTAAGGAATTTATCATTTTCTACTCTAGTGTAAGCGGCTTAAGGGGCAGGTCAATGTCTTGTTCATTTTTAATATCCTAGGAGCCTTGATTGTACCTAGTCGATACAAATATTCTGGAATAACAGTAACCTACAAGTACTCCAAAGAAAATAGTGACCATTTCTAACGGGATTAGACTCTATCATTAATTATAAGACCAGAAAACTGAAAAACTTGAATAACTGGATTTGCTAACATTCTTTCGGCTACTGACCAGCCAAAATCTCCTCTCTTTGACTAAGCTTTTCTTTCCCCGGGACTTCCCCAGACACTGACATCATGTCCCAAGCCAAGACACAACATGCACCAACTCTTTAACTCACTGCAATCTCTGAAATGTCTTTTGTCCTAAATCCCAACACCCTGGTACATCATTCCTATCGAAAAAGCATTTGAGTGTTTCCTTTTAGATAGAGGTTCACATATTAGTCAGGGCATAAAGTGCCCTTTTAACTGGAGAAGACCTAAACACATGATTCGTAATTCGCTCAGTGTTTTGTTTGTGCTGGTATGGAAGGTATTCTATAATTGACTGCTCGCTCGGTAGCTCAATTCTAGATGTCATTCCAGCACACCAAATACTCCACTGACAGCTCAACAGTCACTTTTCATACAGGCCCCTCCCCTTCCCTCCTCCCTCAACCCCCATCAGCTCAAGAGCTCCTTCCCTCATACTGACACACTGACAGTTCAGAAGTCCCTTTCCACAAGCTGTCCTCCCCTGCAGCTGCAAGACCACCTCCCCGAGTCGCATCATCCAGCGACCCAATTCGGTCCCCGATATCATCCCTCTCCCAGCCAATCCAAATCACATCATCAGTCTCTTCCCAAGAAACAGGCAGCTTTAAAGCCTTTCCCAGCAAGTACGCAATTGACAGCTCGACAACAGATTCCCCGAGTATCCTCTCCTCTTCTCTCCGCTCCTACCCCACGCACTGGCTCTTTTCTCTCAATCACTCATTCGCCCTGGCTTCCCCGAAAAGTCACAGCCTTGTTCCCTAAATACGCTCTCCGCTCTCCCCCTCCTCCCCATCCCCTTCGCCGCTGACAGCTCAGTCACTTCCATCCCCATGTGGCTGCAACCTCCTGCCCCACTCCTTTCCCTTGACAGCTCTGGGTCGGCTCCAAGCTCCCCTCCCCAAGGCCTCCCCAGACCTCGGCCTGGGCCTCCCGCGGTGCCCCCCGCCCCGGAGAACAGCTCCACTCACCCACTCTCCCGCATCACGTTGCTGTCCCCGCAGTCGCAGGCACCGCCGGCCTGGCTGCGGAACATGTTGAAGTCGTGTCCGGTGTGGTCACCCTGGTGGAAGCACTCGGCGCACAGCGACATGCAGGGAGAGATGCCGCACGTCCGGCAGCGGTAGGCCACGAAGTTGGCTGTCCAGACCAGGCCGCAGAGCGCCGCGGGGTCGTAGGCCCGCACCGCCGCGCAGAACTCGTCGTAGCCTCCGCCGCCCGCCAGAAGGCACTTACACCACTCCAGGGCCTCCTCCTCGGCCGGCCCCGGACCGCCCCCGCCGCCGGCCGCCGCCGCCTCCTCGCCGTCTGCAGCCGCAGCCAGCGGCCGCTCGGCGTTCAGCACCCGCTCCAGCAGCGCCTGCAGCTCCTCGGCACCTGCGCGGTTGTCCGGCCGGCTGAGGGCCGCCTTCAGGTGCGCGGCGGTGGCCGCCTTGTCGAGGGCCAGCCCGGGCGCGGGCATCTCGGCTTGGGGTGGCTGCGGACCCCCGACAGCCGCCGCCGCCGCCGCCGCCGCCGCCGCCATGATGAGAGCTCAGAATTTGGAGAGTCCAGGGCCGGCAGCTCCTCCTGGGAGGGTGGGGGAATTGGCTGCTGCGATTGCTCGGCCCTCCCAACTCTCGCGATATCCCGGGGCTGCCGCGCACCTCTGCCTGTGTCCCCGCCCCTGCACACGCCCCCTCGCGCTGGGGTGCCTGCTTCCCGACCCTCTCGCTTGGGACGGACCTCCTGTTTCTTCCTCCGACCTCTTGGCTCTCAACTACAATTGAGAGCCACTAAAATAAGGGACCTGACTTTAAAATTATTTAATATGGAAAATCTTTAATATGGACCATTTTTCCTCTATTTACCTGGGCTACAGGAATACATACAGCATCTTTGAGCTGTTTTTTAGGCATCTACATTTCGTTCTGAGATGTAGATCCCCACTGTTATCAAACCCTTAATTACGATTGAATTACTATTATTATTGAAAACCCCTCCTAATTTTTCGCCCTGTATCAGTTCTTACCCTCACAGCTATTACCAGTTTAATCTTCTAAAGTACATTTTTTAGAGGATTAAAATATATTCTTACTATCACTCTCCTGTTCAAAATCTTTAGTGGAAACAAAAGTCAAAAACTCCTTCAATCTTCTGTTAATGCCCATCACCAACCTATCTTTCTATCATTATCTCCTCGCGCTACTCTCTTTGCCATTTGAAAGAGACCAATGGGACTCTTCAGTGTTTTCTGAAAGATGCTTTATCCCTGTAGTCTTTATTGTTCCTAGTTCCACCCCTACTCCACCCCATACAGTCGCCCCACACTCCCGTTCTTGCAATGTCTGCCCATTTCATTTCCCTTCTTCAAAAATGGCTCTGAGTTGGTCCGTGGGTCGGTGGCCTAGAGCTTGGTTCTCGGCTTTCATGTTCGGAGGTGGGAGGGACACGGGACAGGCCCGCACACCTGACCTGCCCGGAGAGGATCCCCGCACCCAGTAGGAGAAGGAGGAGACTAAGCAGGGAAAAAGACTCATAGCTTCTGATGCGAGTCACGTGCTGGAAGCTGCCCTGGGGCAGATGGACGGGATCATTGCCGGCACTAACACAGGGGTGGATATTAGCAATGGTACCTGTGAGCCTGCACTGGCTTCCGCGGCTTCCTACATGAACCCCTTCCCGGTGCTCCATCTCGTCGAGGACTTGAGGCTGGCCCTGGAGATGCTGGAGCATTCTCAGGAGAGAGCATCCCTCCTGAGCCAGATCCCAGGCCCAACAGCTGCCTACGTAAAGGAGTAGTTCGAGAAGAGCTGGCTGCGGCTTTCCGGCTCACTTTACACCTGGCATGGGCGCCCATCCCTCCCTCCAGTCCTGCTAAGTACTACTGACTCAGGCTGCAGTGTTTACAGAAAACTTTATGAAGCTTCAAGAAAATGATAGGTCCATAATTCCTCAGTCTGAAATCCTTAATTCCTCAGTATGAAACCCTTGGGTCCACGTGCATTTTAGAACTCAGAGCTTATTAAACTTTAGAAAGGTGAGACAGTGCATGGGTACTGTACTGTATGTACCATCTCTAGCAGATACAGGGCAGGAAACACATGAACATTTCTTCAGCAAAACTTGTGAATATCTGCATGAAGTGGGATAAACAAAGACTACAAATAGATAATTTACAGTGACCATGTATTTTTACCTTGTATAGATGTGCCTGAATTTATGAAACCATTTCTCTAATATTGAATTGAAATTATTTTTAATCTTTCACTAATAATATGGCATTGCTGCGCACACACACACAAAAAAAAATGGCTCTGAACTTATTTGATGATACAACATTTTGCTTTCGCTCTAAAAACCTCATCCCCACTGCACTACTAATTGGCAAATTTCTTGAGGGCAAAAAATGAATCTTCTTCATCATTGCCCATAAGTGTTCAAATATTTGCCTGATTATTGTTAAATGGAATATAATTACAATAGATCATTTTTGTTGCATATTTATTATATGCCCCGTTCTTTATATATGCTATTTATTTTAACTCTCTCAATAATCATATGAAGTAAGGAAACTAAAACTTACAGAGGTGATTTATGTGTCCCCAAAACACACAGCTGGCAATCAAATGAGATGTGACTAGAACCCAGCTCCATCTGAATCCAAAGTCCTGCTCTTTCTACCACATCAATGCTTCCCAAACCTGCCTGATCCTAAGACTCACCTTAAGTTCTTACAAAAACAAATTCCAGAGCCCCACCCCAGACCCAAGGTATCAAAATCTCCAGAGGTTACACTGCCCTACCTAACAGAATCTGAACCTTGAAAAAGATTATCATTAATGATCTTTCCAGAACTAAAAATCTACAGCTTTTTAAGTTTCTATAGCTCACCTCCAGAGAGCTGGGTGTATTATTAAAAGTAACTTAGTAACACATTGCAGAGGACAACCAAGAATGAAAAAAACTGTAGGAGAAGCGATCCAAGGAAGTAGAATGAGTATTTCCAATCCATAACCAGTGATGTAAATGAACCTAACATAACAAAAACATACTATATCAATTGTCTAGATTCTCTACATTAGTAAAGCATTTCACAATCATCATTTAACAGTGATAAATAATTCAAATATTGCTCAATAAGTCTCTTTATGAATCACCAAATTATAAACCAAATAAAATCCAGGAGCATTTCAAACTAAGGTAAAACTAGTGTGTATTCACTAATCAGTGTCTGTGGGTTCAGGCAGTTGGGGAGGTGTGCTGGTATCTCTCCAGGATTGCTTTCCTGTGGAGAATAACAAGGGCGCCTGCTCTGCTTGACCACGATGATGCATGCTGCACATGCAGCCTTTTCAGCATTCCTTAGTGGTCTCTACACGCTCTGTGAAATTCCTACAAATTTCCACAAAATTCCACCACTTGTCACCAGTGCCTCTTTTCTTCTGTAACAAAAACAAACAAAAAAACTTCAAATGCCACCCCCTATTTCAGTTACCTAGACATTGCAGTGCACATACAGAAATCTGGACATTTGCCACATTTCCCACCAACTGTGTCCATGAGGATATCAGATATGTTCAAAATCAGAGAACCATTAAAAATAACTGGTAATAACAAGAATAGAAATAACCCAAGTGAAAAATGGGCCAAAAATGTGAATAGACACTTTACCAAAGAAGATATATAAGTGGCAAATAGACATAGAAAACATGTTCAGCATCATTAGTCATTAAGAAAATGAAAGTCAAGGAACTTCCCTGGTGGCGCAGTGGTTAAGAATCCGCCTGCCCATGCAGAGGACACGGGTTCCATCGCTGGTCCGGGATGATCCCACATGCTGCGGAGCAACTAAGTTTGTGTGCCACAACTACTGAGCCCACGTACCACAAGTGCTGAAGCCCGCATGCCTAGAGCCCATGCTCCACGAGAAGCCACCGTAATGAGAAGCCCACGCACCGCAACAAAGAGTAGCCCCTGCTCACCGCAACTAGAGAAAGCCCGTGCGCAGCAACAAAGACCCTACGCTGCCAAAAATAAATACATAAATTATTTTTTTAATGAAGAAAATGCAAGTCAAAACTATGAGACACCACTATACACACTAAAATGGCAATAATCAGAAAGAGAGACAGTAACAAATGTTGGCAAGGATATGGAGAAACAGAACCCCTCACACAACATTGACGGGAAGGTAAAATGGTACAGCCTCTTGGGAAAACAGTTTGCCAGCTATGTACTTAAAATGTTAAACATAAATTTACCGTAGAACTAAACAATTCCACCCCTAGGAATCTACCCAAGAGAATTTAAAACATATACCCACACAAAGACTTGTAGATGAATATTCAGAGCAGTATTATTCATAGTCAAAAACAAAAACTAGAAGTGATCCAAGGGTCTATCAATTTGTAAATGGATAAACAAAATGTGGCATATTCATATAATGCTATACTATTTAACAATAAAAAGAAATGAAGTACTGATGCATGCTACAACATGGGTGAATTTCAAAAATGTTATGTCAGTGAAAGAAGTCAGACACACAAAAAAGTGTATATTGTATTATTCCATTTATCCGAACTGTCCAGAAAAGGTACATTTATAGAGACACAAAATAAATTAGCAGTTGTTTGAAGCTGGGGGTTGAGAACAGGGAGTGCCTGCAAATGAGCACAGAGATCCTTTTAGGCTGATAGGAATGTTCTAAAGATGGAATGTGGTGATGGTTGCACAACTATGTAAATTTACTAAAAATCATTTATTTCTACTCTAAAAACAGGTGAATTTTATGGTATGAAATTATACTGTAATAAGACAGTTAATAATAATAATTAATATACTTGCTATTTGAGATGAGTGAAATCATCAAATATCTGTCTAGGTAGAAACTATATTACTGCTTTAGCTTTCAAAATCAACATGACAGGCTCTCAAATCTTAGCCTCTCCTAGGATGTCTGGGGCTTGTATCATTTGAATCCAGAAAGTCTGACATTTTTCTTTCAACTCATTAGTGTAATATAAAAACTCTTCTTCTAAATTACCTCTCAAGTCACCGTGCTGTGTCATGGGGAATTCCTTCAATGATCACATTTCCATGAGGGAAATCCAGATTGAAATTCAACTGCACCCATTTAAATACATTTAAAGGCTATACCTCACAAAATTACATTGAATCATTCTGTTACTCTATGGAAGACATTGAATAAATAATAATACAACATACTGCTGTTAAAGAAAGCCACAAAATACCATCTAAAACATTATGTGCATTTATGTACTGCATCTTAATTTATGTGAATAGGAATCTTGTGATATTTCTAAATTGGCTTTTCAAATTGAAATAAAGCACACACAGAAAAGGTAAAAGCTATAAATGATAAATAACATAATTGCTTCCAAAATTAGAGACCCTTATCAGAGAACTTATAAATGAATGTAAACTCTCCAAAGTTGGTGTTTTTTGTTTTTGCTTTTTGTTTTTGGCTGCATGGCATGTGGGATCTTAGTTCCCCACCAGGGATCAAACCCATGCCTCCTGCAGTGGAAGCACAGAGCCCTGACCACTGGGATGCCAGGGAATTCCCTCCAAAGTTGTTTTTGTATTTATCTGGACTCCCTTGGTTTCAAGAGACAAAAACCTGACTTAGCTTAAGCCAAAAAGAGGATCATATTAGATCATATAAACAACTAGGGGAAGGGAGAGGTGAACCTGGATGCATCTCCACCTTTGCTTTCAGTGAGCATTGGCTCCATTGTCCCCAGCTCCAGGTCACATCTCCACAACCTCACAACAGAGAAAAAGGGTCTGTTCTCTGCCAGATCCACTTAAAACCCTGGGGAAGAATTCTGACTGGCCCAGCTCAAGGCCCAGGCCACCTCTATCACCAGAAGGAAGAGGAGGAAATACCTGCTGGGAACATAAACATACAAGATACCTACAACTGTATTAACTGCTGAATTTCTGCCTGGCCTCCAAATACGCACCAAACCTATGTACACAGCAAGCTCACCAGTTCTAATGGCAACTGTTGAAATTCACACCATAAGAAACATTGTTCCTACTATGTACAAGGAATTCTGCCAGATGATCACATTTAAGATTCATGACAACCCTGAGAGGTAATTATTATTATCCCAAGTTTACAAGTAGCAATGATACCCTTCAATTCATGGCCTTCAAAACATAAGAAAGAACCCTGGAAGAGAATTCATTCATTGTTCCTATGTGTGCCTGTCTCTCTTTCTCCTCTCTTCCTCCCACTCTTTCTCCCTTTCCCTCCTCTCTCCCTCCCTCTCCTTCCTTCCTTCTTTCAAAACTGAGTCATTTAAGACCTTGCAACTATACTTACTGTGATTCTCTCATTTGTTTAATATTAAAACAAGGACATTTTTAGTAAGTTTCTCAACTCATGCTTTACAAATATTTGGGGGAAAAAAGCATGACAGTACCTAAAGGACTTGACCTATATTAGCTCCTCTACAGACTGGTCTGTGCAACTTTTCCAAGGTTATAAATGCTTAACAATGCTCTGGGAACTTTTTTATTATCATTTAGTACTGTTACAAGTTGTCCTAACCTAATTTTCTCCCCCCTCCCTTTTTTTTAAATAGAGGAAATTTTCCATCTGTGCATCTCTACTAAAGACTAGAAGATTTTCACCCACTGCCTTATTCATGCAACAAATTAATTAAACTAATATTTATTGAACCCCTACTAAGTTGCTCTCTGCAAGAGCTGAGGATAGCACTGTGAACAAAACAGACATGGTCCATGGCATGGTCTGGCATGGCACAACTCCAGGGGGCACCATTCACACAGAATACAATGCTCCTGACATGGAATTTACCGACTGATGGAAGCATATTATGAATTGTAACCTAATCTATAAATACATTATTACTGTTGCTACAATTATTACTTCTGATCTTGGAGTGAGAAAACATTTTTTTAATGGACACAAAAAGTACTAACCACAAAAGAAAAGGCTTACTAACAAAATGGTCACAATATTGTAACTTTCTGTTCATTAAACGACACCATTAAGAGTTAAAAAAAAGAAAAAAACAGGAAAAAAAAGAGTTATAGAGTTTCTGTTTGGGATGATGAAAAAGTTTGGAAACAGATAGTAGTGATGGTTGAATATTATGAACATAATTATTGCCACTGAATTTTACCCTAAGAATAGTAAAAATGGCAAATTTTGTTATATATATTTTACCATAATTTAAAAAAATTAATAATATACCAAAAACTATTGAATTGTACACTTTAAATTGGTGAATCGTATGGCGTGTAAATTATGTCTCAAGAAAGCTGTTAATAAAAAGTAAAAAGGCAAGCTAAAGAGTAGGAGAGAATATTTGCAACGTCTGACCCAAAAAGGATGTTCCTCTAGAATATATATTGAATTCCTACCAATCAAAAAGGAAATGAGGGCTTCCCTGGTGGCGCAGTGGTTGAGAATCTGCCTGCCAGTGCAGGGGACATGGGTTCGAGCCCTCGTCTGGGAAAATCCCACATGCCGCGGAGCAACTGGGCCCGTGAGCCACAATTACTGAGCCTGCGCGTCTGGAGCCTGTGCTCCGCAACAAGAGAGGCCGCGATAGTGAGAGGTCTGTGCACCGCGATGAAGAGTGGCCCCCGCTTGCCACAACTAGAGAAAGCCCTCACACAGAAACGAAGACCCAACACAGCCATAAATAAATAAATTAAATTTTTTAAAAAAGGAAAATAACTAAAAATTGAAAAAAAAAAAAAGGAAATGAATCATCCCAATAGAAAATTGGACAAGCAACTTCAATGGACATTTCATAAAAGAAGATATCCAGATGGCAAATAAACATGTGAAATTAGTAATCAGAAAATTGCTAACTAAAACCATATTGAGTGTACTATACATTCAACAGGATGGCTTAAATTTAAAAGACTAATAATACCAAATATTGGTGAAAATGTGGAGTACCTAAAACTATCAATTAGTGCCAGAAGGAGTGCAAAATGGTTCAGCCACTTTCGAAAAAAGTTCAGCAGTTTCTTATAAAGTTAAACACCTACTCTATGATCCTAAAATTACACTTAAGGGAAACAAAAAGATATATATCCAGAAAAAAAATTATACAAGAATATTCATAGTAATGTTATTTATATTAGCCAAAAAGTAGAAACAATCCAAATATCCATCAACAGATGAAGGTATAAACAAATTGTGGTATATTCATACAGTGGATACTGCTCAGCGATGAAGGGGAATGAATGACGTACATTAAGGGTGAAGCTCAAAAACCCTACACTAAGTGAAATAAAGCAAACACAAAAGAGTATGTTTGCATGATTCCATTTATATGAAGTTTTAAAATAGGCAAAAGTAAGCTATGATGATCAAAATCAGATCAGTGGTTGCCTGTGGGATGGCAGTAATTGACTGGTAGGAACAGAAGGGAAATTACTGTGATGAATGGAACTGTATCTTAATTGGGGTGTTGTTTACATGGTACATTTGTTATTCGCATTTCATCAAACTGTACATAAGATTTGTGCATTTTATGTAAACTATATCTTAATTTTAAAAACTGAAACTAAATATCCATAAACAGTAGAATAAATATAGTATATTCATATAATGAACCACTATACAATGAAAATGAGCAAACATGGATGAATCTTACAGACACAATGCTGAGCAAAAGAAATCTGACATAGTGAGTATGATTTCACTTGTATAAAATTTTTAAAAAGGCAAAATTAATCTATGATGTTAGAAGTCAGGAGAGTGATTACTTTCGAAGAGTGGGGCGGGGGAGTGATTGGAGGGGAACCTGAGGGGGATGTTTCTAGGTGTTGATAGTAATCAATCTCTTCTCTTCTATGTCTTCTTTTTTTTTTAAATAAGTAAATTTATTTATTTATTTATTTTTGGCTGGATTACATCTTTGTTGCTGCGCGCGGGCTTTCTCTAGTTGTGGCTAGCGGGGGCTTCTCTTCATTGCAGTGCGCGGGCTCCTCATTGCGGGGGCTTCTCTTGCTGCAGAGCACAGGCTCTATGCGTGCGGGCTTCAGTAGTTGTGGCACGTGGGCTCAGTAGTTGTGGCGCACGGGCTTAGTTACTCTGTGGCATGTGGGATCTTCCCAGACTAGGGCTCGAACCCGTGTCCCCTGCATTGGCAGGCGGATTCTTTTTTTTTTTTTTTTTTTTTTTTTGCGGTACACGGGCCTCTCACTGCTGCGGCCTCTCCCGTTGCGGAGCACAGGCTCCGGACGCGCAGGCTCAGCGGCCATGGCTCACGGGCCCAACCGCTCCGCGGCATGTGGGATCTTCCCGGACGGGGGCACGAACCCGTGTCCCCTGCATTGGCAGGCGGACTCCCAACCACTGCGCCACCAGGGAACCCGGCAGGCGGATTCTTAACCACTGCACCATGAGGGAAGCCCCTCTTCTATCTCTTGATGGTAGTTATACAGATTTGTTCACTATATTCACTTGTTCAGTGAGCTATTCATTTATAATTTGTGTTTATATATGTTATATGTCAACAAAGTTTTTTTAATTAGTACTACTGGTGAGGAAGATACATATTTTGCACTTAATAACTTATGAATAAGTAAATGAGTCTTCAGCACTGAATAAGAAACATTCCAGGGACTTCCCTGGCTGTCTAGTGGTTAAGACTCTGTGCTTCCACTGCAGGGGACACAGGTTCGATCTGTAGTCAGGGAACTAAAATCCTGCATGCTGCGTGGTGCAGCCAAAAAAAAAAAAAGAGAGAGAGAGAGAAAGAAACATCCCAAATTTGAAAGTTAAATGTGATTATGAATTTACTTAAATTGAAATATTAGGAAACATACTTTCTAATATTAGAAATATTAGAATAGTTCCTATTTAAATTTCAGTGAGCCTCTTTGCCTCTCTTTCACACATATAAAGGAGAGACTATAAAGGTCATTTCCTGACAACAACACAATATGATCAAGAGTCAGAGTGAAAATTCAAAAAGAGTTCCTATCTCCAATGTGCCCCTGCAGAACACATGCATAAATATACTTAGAACACATATTTTTGCCTGCTACAGAAAGCAGGTAGAATTCCCTAAAAAGAGAAAAAGGAAAGAATATTAAATTATTGAAGTAGTGTAGAAAGAGAAAGGGAAGCAACTAGGATATGTATAACAAAGCCTGAGATAAATATTCATAGAAGGATGTTTGGGTAATGATCAGGAGGCTTTCTACTATAAGAGTCCCTGAGGTTATGCCCCGGGCCCCTAGCACAATTGAACTGTGTTTGGACAATTCACACTACTTGTCCAATCACACTGACTTGGGCAGTTCATCAAATATGATTTGATAATGTAACTTGAGTTTCTTGAGAACCAGGAAGCATGTCTTTTTTTTTTTTTTTTTTAGGCTGTGCCATGTCTTAGCTGCGGCACTCGGGATCTTCCGCTGTGGCATGCATGCAGGATCTAGTTCCCCAACCAGGGATTGAACCCCAGCCCCCTGCATTGGGAGCGTGGAGTCTTACCCACTGGACCACCAGAGAAGTCCCAGGAAGCATGTCTTAATTAAATATTTTCCAGAACTTAACACAGTATCTTACAAATTCCAAACATTCAATATTTGAAAATTTACTAATCAATTCTCAAAATATGGAGTGCAGACTCTTGAGGGGACCGAGACCCTTGCAGGAAGTCAAGATTATATTCAGAATAGTAATAATACATTATTTGCTTTTTAAACTCTCATTATTTCAGGAGCATACAGTGGAATTTTCCAGATGCTACAGGATATATGATGATGTCATCATTCTGGCCATGAAATGTGTTCTTTGTATTCTTATGTTTTTTAGAATTCTCTGAGGTAGTAGGATTAGAATTTAAATGTGTATTTTCAGATATTAAGTTTTTCCTCAGTACTTCTATCATATTCTTGCTGGCTTTATTCAGTTATTTCTGCTATAGTCTCTGCAATCTCATTATCATGGACTAAATTGTTATTTTGAAATTATTAATTTATTGCACCTATGCAAACAAAAAAAACGTTAGTACTATTTGTTCTCATTTTTCACAATTTTTTAAACTTGAAAACATTTCTAAATTTTTTATTTTATCTAAAACTGTTGCTTTTAAGAAGTTAGAATTAATATTGTTTTCTAAAATAGAAGACTTAACATTTAAGAATGACTCTTTGGCTTAAAAGGGGGAGATTAAATCTACAAACATGGCTAGACCTGCTATTTTCCTCGTATTTGAGCAGATTCAGTGCCATATAATCATCAAACAGGATCTTCAATGTGAATGTTAGACAGTAAACACATTCTATGTTGAAACACTCTGAGTATTGAATAACTTTCTTGAACCTCATGGTGTATCCTGGAACAACTGCATTGACATTTGCACTGATGTTGCAAAAGCCAACGATGGACAAAACTGTAACTTAATATGAATCAAGGCAATGGCACTAAACTATCTAGTTGACATTACATTTGTCTCTGTTAAATATTTGCAGAAAAACAAGCCAGCTTCCATTTAAAATGGCCTCAATAAGGCAGCAAAAAACATTAATTTGATTACATTTTGATCCATGAGGATGCATCTTAAAATTCTCAATGACTTAGTGATTTCACATAAAGCACTTTTATTGCATACTGAAATATCCTCGTAGTCTCCAGGAAACAGCACATGTGCAATGCTGTAAGCTGAACCAGCAGCTTTAAAAAAAAAAAAATGTGGCAAAATATACATAACATGCAAATGAACTTATCTGCAAAACAGAAAGAGACTCACAGACACAGAAAACAAACTAATGGTTACTGAAGGGAAAGGGGGGTAGGGGAGGGATAAATTAGGAGGCTGGGATTAACATATACACACTACTATGTATAAAATAGATAACCAACAAGGACCTACTGTATAGCACAGGGAACTATACTCAATATTATGTAATAACCTATAAGGGAAAAGGATCTGAAAAAGAATAACTAAATAAATAATTTATATATATATATATATATATATGAATCTCTGTGCTGTACACCTAAAACTTACACAATATTATAAGTCAACTATATTTCAATTTCAAATTTTTTTTAAAAATTGTGGCAAAATACACATAACACTATTTTAATCACTTTAAGTGCATAATTAGGTGGTATTAAGTACATTTACAATGTTGAGCAACTATCACCACCCACCTCCAGAACTTTTTCATCAGCCCAAAAAAAACTTTGTACCTGTTAAACAATAACTCCCCATTTCCCTCTTTCCCTAGCCCCCCAGTACCTCTGTTCTACTTTCTGTCTCTATGAATTTGCCTATTCTAGATATTTCACAGAAGCAAAATCACACAATAGCTGACATTTTGTGTCTGGCTTTTTTTCATTTGGCATGTTTTCAAGGTTCATTCAAGTTGTAGCAAGTATCCAAATTTCACTCTTTCTTTTTTTTTTTTTTTTTTTTTTTTTTTTTAAATATTTTCTTTTATTTATTTATTGGCTGTGTTGGGTCTTCGTTGTGGTGTGTGGTCTTCTCGTTGCGGTGGCTTCTCTTGTTGTGGAGCACGGGCTCTAGGTGTGTGGGCTTCAGTAGTTGCGGCGCATGGGCTCAGTGACTCACAAGCTCTAGAGTGCAGGCTTAGTAGTTGTGGTGCACAGGCTTAGTTGCGCGGCACGTGGGATCTTCCCAGACCAGGGCTTGAACCCGTGTCCCCTGCATTGGTGGACGGATTCTTAACCGCTGTGCCACCAGGGAAGTCCTCACTCTTTCTTATGGCTAAATAATATTCCATTATATGTACACCACATTTTGTTTATCCATTCATCTATTATTCACACTTGTGTTGTTTCCACCTTCTGGCTATTGAGCATAATGCTAAAATGAACATTGGTGTATAAGTGTCTGTTTGGGTTCCTGCTTTCAATTCTTTGGGGTATATATCTAGAAGTGTGATTGCTGGATCTTATAATGACACTATGTTTAACTTTATGAGAAGTTAATTGGTGTCCACAGCAGCTGTACTGTTTTACAGTCCCACCAGCATTGCATAAGAAATCCAATTTGTCCATATCCTTGCCAACACTTGTTATTTTCTATTATTGATAATAGCCATCCTAACGTGTGTGTGAGCTTATTGTGGTTTTGATATATATTTCCCTAATGACAAATGATGTTGAACATCCTTTCACGTGCCTATTGGCCTATTATATACTTTCTTTGGAGAAATGTCTACTCACATCCTTTGCCCATTTTTGAATTGGCTTGTTTGTCATTTTGTTATTGCGTTGTAGGAATTCTTTACATGTTCTGGATAGTAATCACACAATTTTACTTGCAAATATGATTGACAGACTAACTATGGTTATTCAGACTTGGTATTTGACAGCTATTTTCTGAAATGGATGAAGTAAGCCTTTACTTTCATAGAAAACACCTGGAAGGATTTTTTGCCAATGAAAAGAATTTCAAGCAAAATTTAATATTTTGGAAAATTTGTATACACCACCATGAGCTTGACAGTGTTTCTAACACTTAAAAATTTTTTTCTGGGGAGATCAGTGGTGATATTAATAAATGTGATTTTTTGATATTGTATAAAAAAACATGTCAGAAGACTTGGAAAATTCAGTGAACCAATATTTTCCAAATGATTGATACATGTTACTAAATTGGGTGTGAGTAAAAAAATCTATTCAAAGTCCAAGAAAGACTAACGGATTGAAACTTACTAGTATAAGTTCCTCGATATGGCTAAGGTTTCCACAACTAAACCTCAAGAAGTTACCTCTTTCAAATTGTGTCACAACAAAGAGGAATATCTACAATCATCTGAATAGGCAATGAAAATACTCCTGGCTTCTCCAACTAAATATCTTTGTCAGGCTGAATTTTCTTCAAGTACTTCAACCAAAACAACCTATCACAGCAAATTGAATGCAAAAACAGATATGAGAATCCAACTGCATTCTATTAAGACAGACATTACAGAGATTATAAAACAAGGCTTCTCTTCTCACTAATATTTTTTGTTTTGAAAAACAGAGTTATTGGGGATTCCCTGGTGGTCCAGTGGTTAGGACTTCACACTTTCACTGCCAAGGGCCAGGGTCCAATCCCTGGTCAGAGAACTAAGAGCCCACATGCTGTGCAGTACAGCCAAAAAAAATTTTTTTTTACTTTCTCAGTATTAATTTCCAGTAATATAAATATATCAGTAAATAGATATATCAGCATATACAACCCATATAAACAAAATATTTTTTGAGATCCTTAATAATTTGAAAGAGTATAAAACTGTCCTGACACCCAAAAGTTTGAAAACTCTAAGAATAATGTATAAATAACAGGTTAGATATTGTCATAAACTTTTTTGTAAAATTAAGTTTATTAGTGTATAATTTACATGTAGTAAAATTTACCCTTTTTAGTTACATTCTATGAATTTTGGCAAATGAATACCCATATAATCACCAAAGTCCATCATCCTCAAAAGTTTCTTCATATCCCTTTTATAGTCAAGCCCTCCCAAAGCCAGTCTCTGGCATCCACTGATCTGCATTCACTTCTGATAGTTTTGCCTTTTCAGAGCATCATATACATGAAATTATACAATATGTAGCTTTTTGAGTTTGGCTTCTTTTACTTTTTTTTAAAGTTTTTATTTTATATTGGAGCATAGTTGATTAACAATGTTGTTTTAGTTTCAGGTGTACAGCAACGTGATTCATTTATACATATACATGTTATCTATTCTTTTTCAAATTCTTTTCCCATTTAGGTTATTACAGAGTATTGAGCAGAGTTCCCTGTGCTATACAGTAGGTACTTGTTGGTTTTCTGTTTTAAATATAGCAGTGTGTACATGTCAATCCTAAACTCCCAATCTATCCCTCCCTACCTCTCTCCCCTCAGCACCGCTCCACCCCCCCACCCTGTAACCATAAATTCATTCTCTAAGTCTGTGAGTCTGTTTCTGTTTTGTAAATATGTTCATTTGTATCATTTTGGCTTCTTTCACTGAATGTAATGCTTTTGAAATTCACCCACATTGTTGCATTTATCAGTAATTAATTTTCTTAACTGATGAGCAGTATTCTATGGTATGTATGGATGTACCACAAATTGTCCATTCAGGGATTTCCCTGGTGGTCCAGTGGCTAAGACTCTGCACTCCCAATGGAGGGGGCCCAGGTTCAATCCCTGATCAGGGAACTAGATCCCACGTGCTGCAACTAAGACCCAACGCAACCAAATATTTTTGAAAATTTATCCATTCACCAGTCGGTGAACATTTAGATTCATTTTTTTTCCTTTTTTTTTTTTTTTTTTGTGCTGTACGTGGGCCTCTCACTGCTGTGGCCTCTCCCGTTGCGGAGCACAGGCTCCGGACGCGCAGGCTCACAGGCTCAGCCGCTCCGCGGCATGTGGGATCCTTCTGGACCAGGGCACGAACCCGTGTCCCCTGCATCGGCAGGCGGACTCTCAACCACTGTGCCACCAGGGAAGACCCCTTTTTTCCAATTTTGAATTAAGCTGTTATAAACATCTATATACAGGTGTCTACGTGAACATGTGTCTTCATTTCTCTGAGGTAAATACCCACAAGTGAAATTCTGAGTCATGATAAGTGTATGTTTAACTTTATAAGAAACTGCCAAACTATTTTCCAAGGAAGTCATTTTGCATTCCTATACGCAATGTGTGAGAATTCCAGGTGTTCTGTATTTTCTCCAGCACTTGGTATTGTGAGTTTTCTCTTTTTCCTCCTATTTTATTTTAGCCACTCTAATAGATGGTAATAGTTGCTGCTAAACTTTTCAAAGATTTATCTTTGGTTTCCTCAAGTAAATTATTAACTGTCTAGCAGAAGGAGTTACACATCTATGTAGCTCCCAGTTACCATTAAAAAAGTGTCTATTACATAGAACCAATGGCAGATTTTACTATTCCATCAAATAAATTTTAAGCGAACGGGTCTCCTGTTGGTGTGGGGAAAGTATTTGCTTGTTAAGTCTTGTGGTATCCATTTAAATTACTCTTTAATCCTCTTTATCAATGTCCTGTACAAATCAATCTTGCTCCTATACTTTTTTAAAGTCAGCAATAGAAAAGCAGCTTTCTTCTACATCTCAAGTTCTTGTCACCACTATGGAGAGTTCAACGTCTGTGCAGATAATATACCGGACACTGATCTTCTCCCTCTACTCCCCTGCAGCCACCCATTCTCATGGACTCACCCTCAGCTTTGTCATTTCTTAGAACTGATTCACATATTAATGTATTTTGTACCCACATTTTAGTGACTAACTTTTTTTAAACATTCAAATTATTTTAAGTAAATTTAAAGAGATGTGCAAACATCACCAAAATCCAGTTTTAGAACATTTTCATCATCTTAAAAAAGATCCCTCGGGCTTCCCTCATGGCTCAGTGGTTAAGAATCCACCTGCCAATGCAGGAGACACAGGTCAGAGTCCTGGTCCAGGAAGATCCCACATGCAGTGGAGCAACGAAGCCCGTGTGCCACAACTACTGAACCTGCGCTCTAGAGCCCACAAGCCACAACTACTGAGCCCATGTGCCTAGAGCCTTTGCTCTACAACAAGACAAGAAAAGCCACCGCAATGAGAAGCACACGCACCGCAACGAAGAATAGCCCCTGCTCGCCGCAACTAAAGAAAGCCTGTGCACAGCAGCAAAGACCCAACACAGCCAAAAATAAAATAAAATAAAAATAAAAAAGATCCCTCATTCTCTTTCCAGTCAATCACTGTTCCTGTCTCCAGCCCCATGTGCTATTTACAAATATTAAACCTCAATATTCCCTTATTTGAACTCAACCTCTATTATTCTAGATCTCTTACTCCTTTTCTTCCATTAAAACTATTACTGGGCTTCTCTGGTGGCGCAGTGGTTGAGAGTCCACCTGCCGATGCAGGGGATGCGGGTTCGTGCCCCGGTCCGGGAAGATCCCACCTGCCGCGGAGCGGCTGGGCCCGTGAGCCATGGCCGCTGAGCCTGCGCGTCCGGAGCCTGTGCTCCGCAACGGGAGAGGCCACAGCAGTGAGAGGCCCGCGTACCGCAAAAAAAAAACCAAAACCAAAAACTATTATTAACTTGATTAAGTCCTTACCCCTATATTACTGTCTCCCTCAATTTCATCCCCTTCCTTGTCCCTTTTTTCTCCATCTAGCCACGTACTCCCTGGTCCATCACCACAAACAATGTCCTGCCAGTTCCACCCACACTCTCACCCCTCATGCTTCTGTTGTCAAAACTACTATCCTGAATCTGTTCAACTTTAAGGCTTGCCCCTGCCTCAATATTTCAGGAGAAAAAATATATAACTTTACAGAATGGTGCATTAGAGCTATTGCCTTTGAAGAAATTTCTTCAACCTGATAAAAGAGCATCTGTGAAAAATCCACAGCTAACACCATGCTTAATAGTGAAAGACTGAAAGTTTTCCCTCTAAGATGAAGAAAGCCTACTTTCACCACTGTTATTAATATTGTATTAGAGGTTCCACCCAGAGTAATTAGACAAGGGGGGAAAAATCAAGATTGAAAATAAAGAAGTAAAACTATTCCTATTTGCAGATGACAGGGCATTATATATAGAAATTATATACTAAGCATTATATACTAAGAAATACACATACACACAATTAGAGCTAATGAGTTCCGAAAAGTTGCAGGACCAATAACAAAAATCAATTGTATTTCTATACACTAGCAAAGAATGATCTGAAAATAAAATTAAGAAAACAATTCAATTTACAATAGCATCAAAAAGGATAAAGTACTTAGTAATGAATTTAACAAAAAAGTACAAGACATACACTCAAAACTATAAAATATTGTCAAAAGAAATTAAAGAAAGTCTTAAAGATTGAAAGGCATCCCATGTTTATAGATTGGAAGATTTAATATTATTAATTGATCTACAGATTCATTGCAACTCCTATCAGAGTCCCAACTGTTTTGTTTTGAGGGTGTTTTTGGCAGAAATTTACCAATTTGTCTTAATATTCATATGGAAATGCAAGCGATCCAGAGAGTTGAGACAATCTTGAAAAGGAAGAACAAAGTTGAAGGACTAATACTTCCCATTTCAAAACTCACTACAAAGCTATAGTAATAAAGACAATGTGGTATTGACATAAGGAGACACATATAGATCATGAAATATAAGTGGGAGTCTAGAAATAAACTCATACATCTATGTTCAATTGATTTCTACAAGGCTGCCAAGATCACTCAATGGGAGACAACATAGTCTTTTCAATAAGCTGTGTTTAGTTAACTGGATATCCACATACAAAAGAATAAATGTGTATCTCTACATCATACTATATTAAAAAGTCTACTCAAGATCAAAGATCTAAATGAAAGAGCTAGAACTATAAAACTCTTAGAACACATAGGTGTAAATTTTCATACCTTGAATTGGGCAACAGTTTCTTAGAAATAACACTTAAAAATAGATTCGATATCATCAAAATTTTAAACTTTTGCATGTTAAGGGAAAGGTAAAACACAACCCACAGAGTGTGAGAAAATATTTGCAAACCATCTATCAGATAAGGATCTAGTATCCAGAATATGCAAAGAACTCTTACAACTCAACAATAAAAACAATAATAATACAATTTTTAAATGGGCAAAGGATTTGGATAGTCATTTATTTGAAAAAGATACACAAATTGCCAAGAAGGATATGAAAAAAAAGCTCAATATCACCAGTCATCAGGAAAATGCAAATACCACTTCACACCTGCTAAGATGGCTATAATTTAACAAATAGAAAACACGTGTTGTTGACAATACAGAAAAAATTGGAATCCTCATACATTGCTTGTAGAAAGGTAATGCAGTGCAGCCACTGTGGAAAAGTTCGGTGTTCCTCAAAAAGTTAAACATAAAATTAACATATGACCCAGCAATTCCACTCCCAGATATATAGTCTAGAGAACTGAAGACATATTCATGCCAAAACTTGTGCATTAATGTTCATAGCAGTGTTATTCATAATAGCCAAAAAGTCAAAACAACCTAAATGTCTATCAACTGATTAATGGATACACAAAAGTGGTATATCCACACAATGAAATATTATGCAGACATAAAATGGAGCAAAATTCTGATACATGCTACAACATGGATGGACCTTGAAGACGTGCTAAATGATGAAGCCAGAAACAAAAGGATGCATATGACTTCATTTGCATGAAATGTTTGGAACAGGCAAATTCATAGAAACAGAAAGCAGATTAGTGATTGCCAGGTGCTAGGGGAAGAGGAGGAATTGGGAGTATTACTAATGGGTGTGGTGCTTCTTTCTGGAATGATGAAAATGTTCTAGAATTAGTGCTGTTGGTAGTACAAGCTTGTAAATCTACTTAAAAATCACTGAATTTTATACTTTCAAGTGACAAATTTGACCTCAATTAAAAATATACATATATGGCCTATAATATTTCTGCTTCCAGGAAGAGAGAGTAGATGTACTTTTCTTTATTCACCCCTGAGTACAACTGAAAACCCTGGACATTATATATAAAACAAACATGAAAAAACTCTGAAAGGGGAGAGAAAAAGGCAGACTGGCTCGGGCCCTAAGGTCAAAGGAAGAACACAGTGGGTAAGTTCCCTGAGTGTTCTTTTGGTCTCATATAGTCCAGATTTGGAGCTGAAGAATCCAGCAATTCATAAACACCAATAGATGCAGACAAAAAGAGCAGTCTATCAAGAAGGAAAACTTTCAGACAATAATCACTCTATTCCAGCCAAACACCACAGAAAACACTGTGGTCCCAGCCACATCCACACTAGTAAAGGCCAAGTGGGGAGCCTAGACTTCCACCTTACTCAGGTTGTGCCAAGGTCCCCATCCCCTGCTCCTCCCAATCCCATTTTTAGTGGAGACCACATAGGGAGATGACACTTCCATCCCCATTTGACAATAATAAGGAATATAACATGGGATATCACTATAGCTCTTGAAGGATAATAAGGAAATCTTAATAAACAACTTTACAAACATAGATTTCACAATTTAGATAAAATGAACCAATTCCTTGAAAAATAGAAATTACTACAATCTAATACGAAATAGATAATTTGAATAACGCTATAGCTAATAAGGAAATTAAATCCGTAAGTTAACACTCCCTCATTTCCAGGCCCAGATAGTTTCACTTGAGAATTTTACCAAACAGTTAAAGAAGAATTAACACTAATTCTATGCAATCTCTTCCAGAAAAAGTAATAGAAGGGAACATATTCCATTCACTTTATGAAGCTAGTATTACCCTGCTACTGAAACCAAACAAAGCCAGTACAAAAAATGAAAATTACAAATAGTAATCATAAATATAGATGCAAATATCTTTAATAAAATATTAGAAAATAGAATTCAACAATGTATAAAAAGAATTTTACATCCTGACCAAGTAGGATTTCATCCAGGAATGCAAGTCTGGTTCAATACTTGAAAATCAATCAATGTAATCCACCATATTAAAGGATAAAGAAGAAAAAAAAATCACATGATCATATCAATTGATGTAGAAAAAGCCTTTCATAAAGTTTAATACCCATTCATGATCAAAACTCTCAGAAAACAAGGAATAGAGGAGAACTTCCTCAGCTTGATGATAAACATCTACAAAAAACCTACAGCTAATGCTATACTTAGTGGTGAAAGAATGAATGCTCTCCCTGCCAAACTGGAAGTAAGGCAAAGATGTCCACTCTCATCTCTAGATGTTCAACATAACACTAGAAGTGCTAGTCAGTGCAGTAAGGCAAGCAAAGGAAATGTAAGGCATGTAGATGAGAAAGGAAAAAATGAGTTTGTCCCTAGTTAGAGATGACATGATTTTCTACATAGAAAATTACAAGGAACCTACCAAAAGCAAAACAAAACAAAACAAAAAGTTCCCAGAACAAGTGAGTATAGTAAGATTGCAGGATACAAGATAAACACAAAAATCTATTATATTGGGTCGGCCAAAAATTTCCTTTGGTTTTTAAATAAAAATAAAACCCACATTTTTCATTGTCAACAAGAACTTATTGAACAACGTACTCACCGTTTTGTTCCACTACCTTCTGCCATTTTTCAGGCAACTTCATAACTCCATCTTTCCAAAACCTTTTATCTCTTTGAGCAAAGAACTGTTCCAGGTGTCTTATACAATATTCCAGGGAACTGAAATTTTTTCTGTTAAGAGAACTTTGTAAAGACCGAAATAAATGGAAATCCGAAGGTGCAATGTCTGGTGAAAACGGCAGATGGTGTTGTATGAAAGGACAGAAGGTTAGCACTCCCCTTGACAAGGATGGAAGAGGCCTTCGGGCCTAACAACACGCATACAGTTAAGGCATTGCCATTTACTTCGTGGCATCTAACCACTGTTTTTACCCATTTATGATAAAAACTCTCCAGAAAGTGGGCATAGAGGGAAACTACCTCAACATAATAAAGGCCATATATGACAAACCCACAGCAAACATCATTCTCAATGGTGAAAAACTGAAAGCACTTCCTCTAAGATCAGGAACAAGACAAGGATGTCCACTCTCACCACTATTATTCAACATAGTTTTGGAAGTCCTAGCCACAGCAATCAGAGAAGAAAAAGAAATAAAAGGGGGCTTCCCTGGTGGCACAGTGGTTGAGAGTCCACCTGCCGATGCAGGGGACACGGGTTCGTGCCCCAGTCAGGAGGATCCCACATGATGCAGAGCAGCTAGGCCCATGAGCCATGGCTGCTGAGCCTGCATGTCCAGAGCCTGTGCTCCACAACGGGAGAGGCCCCAACAGTGAGAGGCCCACGTACAGAAAAAAAAAGAAATAAAAGGAATACAAATAGGAAAAGAAGAAGTAAAACTGTCACTGTTTGCAGATGACATGATACTATACATACAGAATCCTAAAAATGCCACCAGAAAACTATTAGAGCTAATCAATGAATTTGGTAAAGTTGCAGGATACAAAATTAATGCACAGAAATCTCTTGCATTCCTATATACTAATGATGAAAAATCTGAAAGAGAAATTATGGGAACACTCCCATTTACCATTGCAACAAAATGAATAAAATACCTAGGAATAAACCTACCTAGGGAGACAAAAGACCTGTATGCAGAAAACTATAAGACACTGATGAAAGAAATTAAAGATGATACCAACAGATGGAGAGATATACCATGTTCTTGGATTGGAAGAATCAATATTGTGAAAATGACTACACTTCCCAAAGCAATCTACAGATTCAATGCAATTCCTATCAAATGACCAATGGCATTTTTTATGGAACTAGAACAAATCATCTTAAAATTTGTATGGAGACACAAAAGACCCGGAATAGCCAAAGCAGTCTTGAGGGGAAAAAACGGAGCTGGGGGAATCAGACTCCCTGACTTCAGACTATACTACAAAGCTACAGTCATTAAAACAAAATGGTACTGGCACAAAAACAGAAACATAGGTCAGTGGAACAAGATAGAAAGCCCAGCGATAAACCCATGCACCTATGGTCAACTAATCTATGACAAAGGATGCAAAGATATACAATGGAGAAAAGACAGTCTCTTCAATAAGTGGTGCTGGGAAAACTGGACAGCTACATGTAAAAGAATGAAATTAGAACACTCCCTAACACCATACACAAAAATAAACTCAAAATGGATTCGAGGCCTAAATGTAAGACCGGACACTATAAAACTCTTAGAGGAAAACATAGGAAGAACACTTTGACATAAATCACAGCAAGATCTTTTTTGTGTGTGTGATACGTGGGCCTCTCACTGCTGTGGCCTCTCCTGTTGCAGAGCACAGGCTCCAGACGCGCAGGCTCAGCGGCCATGGCTCATGGGCCCAGCTGCTCAGCGGCATGTGGGATCCTCCCGGACTGGGGCACAAACCCATGTCCCCTGCATCAGCAGGCAGACTCTCAACCACTGTGCCACCAGGGAAGCCCACAGTAAGATCTTTTTTGATCCACCTCCTAGAGTAATGGAAATAAAAACAAAAATAAACAACTGAGACCTAATGAAACTTCAAAGCTTTTCCACAGCAAAGGAAACCATAAATAAGAGGAAAAGACAACCCTCAGAATGGGAGAAAATATTTGCAAATGAATCAACGGATAAAGGATTAATCTCCAAAATATATAAACAGCTCATGCAGCTCAATATTAAAGAAACAAACAACCTAATCCAAAAATGGGCAGAAGATCTAAATAGACATTTCTCCAAAGAAGACATACAGATGGCCAAGAAGCACATGAAAAGCTGCTCAACATCACTAATTATTAGAGAAACGCAAATCAAAACTACAATGAGGTATCACCTCACACCAGTTAGAATGGGCATCATCAGAAAATCTACAAAAAACAAATGCTGGAGAGGGTGTGGAGAAAAGGGAACCCTCTTGCACTGTTGGTGGGAATGTAAATTGATACAGCCCCTATGGAGAACAGCATGGAGGTTCCTTAAAAAACTAAAAATAGAATTACCATATGATCCAGCAATCCCACTACTGGGCATATACCCAGAGAAAACCATAATTCAAAAAGACACATGCACCCCAATGTTCACTGCAGCACTATTTACTATTGCCAGGTCATGGAAGCAACCTAAATGCCCATTGACAGACGAATGGATAAAGAAGTTGTGGTACATATATACAATGGAATATTACTCAGCCATAAAAAGGAACGCAATTGAGTCATTTGTTGAGACGTGGATGGATCTAGAGACTGTCATACAGAGTGAAGTAAGTCAGAAAGAGAAAAACAAATATCGTATATTAATGCATGTATGTGGAACCTAGAAAAATGGTACAGATGAACTGGTTTGCAGGGCAGAAGTTGAGACACAGATGTAGAGAAAGCGTACGGACACCAAGGGGGGAAAACCACGGTGGGGTGGGGATGGTGGTGTGCTGAATTGGGCGATTGGGATTGACATGTATACACTGATGTGTAAAATTTATGACTAATAAGAACCTGCAGTATAAAAAACAAACAAACAAACAAAAGACAACTAAACTTTCTTTGGGTTATTTGTATGGAAATATGTTAATATAAATGTTTCAGACATTACATGAAATTTCTAAAGATCTTATATGTTCTGGTATAATGCTATAAGTCATAATTCTAGTTATTACTTTAAAATGTATATCTCAGAAATTTTAAAAAACAAAGAAAAAAGGAAAAAAAAGAAAAAGAAATAAAGAAAAAAATATAAAGAATAAAAAGAAAACGGCAGATGAATGAGAACTTCCCAGACAAGCTGTAATAGTTTTTGCCTGGTCATCAAACAAACATGCAGTCTTGCATTATCCTGATGGAAGATTATGCGTTTTCTGTAATTCTGGATGTTTTTCGTCTAGTGCTGCTTCCAGTTGGTCTAACTGGGAGCAGTACTTTTTGGAATTAATCGTTTGGTTTTCTGGAAGGAGCTCATAATAGAGGACTCCCTTCCAATCCCACCATATATACAACTTCACCTTCTTCGGATGAAGACCGACCTTTGGTGTGGTTGGTGGTGGATCATTTTCCTTGCCCCATGATCTCTTCTGTTCCACATTATTGTACAGTATCTACTTTTCATCACCCGCCACAATTTGTTTTAAAAACGTAACATTTTCGTTACGTTTAAGTAGAGACTCGCATGCGGAAATACGGTCAAGAAGGTTTTTATTGCTTAACTTATGTGGAAAACAAACATCAAAGCGATTAACATAACCAAGCTAGTGCTAATGATTTTCAACTCTCGATTTGGGTATTTTGAGTATGTCGGCTATCTCCCGTGTGGTGTAACGTTGATTGTTCTCAATTAATGTCTCGATTTGATCGCTATCAACTTCAACCATAATCCAGTGAGAAATCTCCAGCATGAAACCTGGCAAACCACTTTTGACACATTCAGTCACAGCACCTTCTCCATACACTGCACAAATCTTTTCTTGTGTTTTAGTTGCGTTTTTACCTCTCTTGAATTAATAAAGCATAATATGCCGAAAATGTTGCTTTTTTCTTCCATCTTCAATATTAAAATGGCTACACAAAAATTCACCAATTTTGATAAGTTTTTTTAAAAATGCATGCTGATATGACAGCTGTCACAATGCAATCTAACAAAATTCAAAAACAAAACTTTGAATGAAGTTAAAGACAACTAAGAGATACTAGCGCCATCTTATAGAAAAAACCGAACTCTTTGGCCAACCCAATATTTCTATATATCAGCAATGAACACACGGACAACAAAATTTTAGACGCAATACCACTTACACTTGTGCAAAATAAAAATTAAATACTTAGGTGTACGTCTAACAAAATATGTAGAACACATATGCATAAAACTACAAAACAATGATGAAATAAATCAAAGGCTTAAATAAGTGAAAAGAGACTGTGTTCATGGACTGGAAGATTCAATGTTGTTAACATATCAATTCTTCACAAACTGAAATGCAGATTTAACCTAATTCCTATTAAAATACCAAGAACATTTTCTGTAACATAGACAATACTACTCTAAAATCTATATGGAGGGACTTCCCTGGTGGTGCAGAGGTTGGGATTCCACGGTCCCAGTGCAGGGGGTCTGGGTTCAATCCCTGGTTGGGGAACTAGATCCCACATGCATGCCGCAACCGAGAGTTCACATGCCAGAGCTAAGGAGATGGCGTGCGCAACTAAGGAGCCCTGGAGCCACAACTAAGGAGCCAGCAAGCTGGAACTAAGGAGCCCGTGAGCCGCAACTGAGACCCGGAACAACCAATTAATTAATTAACTATTAAAAAATAAAATAAAATCTATATGGAAAGGCAAAGGAATTAGAATAGCTAAAATACTTTATAAAAAGAAAAATAAGGACTTCTCTGGAAGTCCAGTGGTTGATACTTCGCCTTTCAATGCAGGGGGTGTGGGTTCGATCCCTGGTTAGCGAGCTAAGATCCCACATGCCTCACAGCCAAAAAAACAAAACACAAAACAGAAGCTATATTGTAACAAATTCAATAAAGACTTTCAAAAAATGGCCCACATCAAAAAAATCATTAAAAAGTTTTTTAAAAAAGAAGAAGAAAGTGGGAAGAATCAGCCTACCCAATTTCAAGGTGTATTATATAGCTTCAGTAATCAAGACTGTGTGGTATTGGAGGATGTACGAATACACGGAACAATGGAACAGTCTAGAAAACCCGGAAATGGACCCAAACAAATACACTGAAATGAATTTTCACAAAGGTGCAAAAACAATAATGGAGAAAGTATAGCCCTTTAAACAAATGGTGCTGAAGCAAATGGACATTCATAGCGAAGGGAACAAAATCCTCTACCTAAACATGACACTTTATACAAAAAAATACCTCAAAATGGATTAAATAGAAAATGGAAAATTATAAAACCTTTACCAAGAAATAAAAACATAGGTGTAAATCTTTTTTAGTTCTGAGATTAGACAAAGAGTTCTTAGGCTTGACATCAAAAGCAGTGTATGTGAGGGACTTCCCTGGTGGCGCAGTGGTTAAGAATCGACCTGACAATGCAGGGGACATGGGTTTGATCCCTGGTCCGGAAAGATCCCACATGCTGCGGAGCAATTAAGCCCACAACTACTGAGCCTGCGCTCTAGAGCCTGTGAACCACAACTACTGAAGCCCACGTGCCTAAAGCCTGTGCTCCGCAACAAGAGAAGCCACTGCAATGAGAAGCCCGCACACCGCAATGACGAGTAGCCTTCGCACCGCAATGAAGAGTAGCCCTCGCTCACCACAACTAGGGAAAGCCCGCACGCATCAACGAAGACCCAAGGCAGCCAAAAATTAATTAGTTAATTAATTTTCTAAAAAATCACTATATATGAAAAGAAAACTTGATAAATTGGACCTCACCAAAATTTAAAACTTTTGTTTTCCAAAAGATTCTAAGAAGTTAAAAGACAAGCTGCAGGGCTTCCCTGGTGGCGCAGTGGTTGAGAGTCCGCCTGCCGATGCAGGGGACGCGAGTTCGTGCCCGGGTCCGGGAGGATCCCACATGCCGCGGAGCGGCTGGGCCCGTGGGCCATGGCCGCTGAGCCTGTGCGTCCGGAGCCTGTGCTCCACAACAGGAGAGGCCACAACAGTGAGAGGCCCACGTACCGCAAAAAAAAAAAAAAAAAAAAAAAAAAAAGACAAGCTGCAAACTGAGAGAAATACATATCTGACAAAGGTCTAGTATCTAGAATATATAAAGAAATCCCAAAGCATAACATTAAAAAACAAAACAAAACAAAAACACACCAAACAATTCAACTAGAAAATGAGCAAAAGAAATGAACAGATATTTCACCAAAATGGATATACAGATGGCAAAGTACATGAAAAAAATGTTCAACATTATTAGCCATTAAGGAAGTGGAAATTAAAACCACAATGAGATATCACCACATGTCTATATGAATAGCTAAAATTAAAAATAGTAGTAACGGGGGCTTCCCTGGTGGCGCAGTGGTTGAGAGGCCGCCTGCCGACGCAGGGGACACAGGTTCGTGCCCCGGTCTGGGAGGATCCCACATGCTGCGGAGCGGCTAGGCCCGTGAGCCATGGCCGCTGAGCCTGCACGTCCGGAGCCTGTGCTCTGCAACGGGAGAGGCCACAACAGTGAGAGGCTCACGTACAGCAAAAAAAAAAAAAAAAAAAAAAAAAAAAATAGTAGTAACACCAAATGCTGGCTAGGATGCAGAGAAACTGGATCATTCATATATTACTGGTGGGAATGTAAAATGTTATAGCCACTCTGGAAAACAGTTTGACAGTTTCTTGAAAAACTAAACATGCAATTACCATAGGGCAGTTGCACTGAGCAATTGCCCTCCTAGGCATTTATCCCAGAGAAACGAAAACTTATGTTCACACAAAAATTTTACAGAAGTTTCCATAGCAACTTTATTTGTAATAGACAAAAAGCTGAGGCAACCCAGATATTCTTCAATATCTATCTTCTACCAGTTAAACAAACTGGTACATCCATACCATAGCAGTAAAAAGGAACAAACTATTGATACACACAACTTGGATCTCCAGAAAATTATGTTGAGTAAAAAAAAAGCCAGTCCCCAAAGTTTATATACTGTATACTTCCATTTATATCAAATTCTTGAAATGACAAGATCCTAAAAATGGAGACTAGATTAGTAGTTGCTAGGAGTTAAACAGGGAGTGGGGGAGCTGGAGTGAAGTGGGTGTGGCTACAAAAGTGCAACATGAATGATCTTCAAGGTGATGGAAATGTTGTCTTGACTGTATTTGTCAATATACTGGTTGTGATACTGTACTACAGTTCTGCAAAATGTTATTGTTAGGGGAAACGGGGTAAAAGATACACAGTATCTCTGTGCTGTTTTTTACGATTATGTATGAATCTACAATTACCTCAAAAAAAAAAAAAAAGCCTTTGCCTCAGATGGGTCAACTGTCCTTCCATATACTCGGCTAGTCTGGATCATCCATTTAGCTCAAACTGCTCACTCTAGCTCCTTCCTCTCAACGGATACCACCACCACCAAACATTTACTGGGCATTTGTTATGTGACAAAGAGCTTTATGTACTAACTTCATGCGCTAAGAACTTTACATGTACTAACTCATTTAATCCTCATAACAAATAACTTTGAATTCTGTTTTTCATAGGACGTAGCAGCCTCAGACACCACTCTACTTCATCCTCACCCATCCACTCCTTTTTTTCCCCTTCCTTTGATAATGAAAAGAAGGGTCCATTCCCCAAATTGAGGGCAATCCTTTCACTTAAGCACTGGATCATTCCTTCTCAGGATGCTAACTCCATCCAATATCCTCTTTCTTGCGTTTTGAACCCCTGCCTTTCAACTACCTCTATTCTGTCTGAATTTAGGTATGTTCACAAATCCTTCTATCAGTTAAAAGATAAATAAAAAACTTCCCCCAACCTTACTAAGCATCAGCCATTCTGACTCCTCTTAGCCACTTTTCTTAAGAATTGTTCCCATTTACTCTTTCTAATTCCTTAACTTCCATTTAGTTAACTTCCATTTAGTTCTCCAACCGCGACAACTCAGCTTCTGCTCCTACTCTATGAAAGCTTCTAACTTCTTTCCAGCATTTGACACCACTTCCCATTCCTTAATCTATACTCTCTCTTGCTTGGGCTTCTCGGACATCACCACGCTGTAAGAGCTGAGGTAAGTGACACAGTTGACCTAAAAAGAGGGAAACAAAGTAGGGCATGCGAATGGCAAAGAAAGCAAAGGTGAGTGGAGGTTGCTGCTCTTTGAGAGGGAGCTTAGGAGACAGGAGGCAGAAAGGACCACAATGGGCATTAAAACAAATCGACCGTGACTTTCACCCTCACCTTCACCCTCTTTCTCCCCACTTCCTTCAAGGACCTGACGGTACTCAAGGAAACACTAGACGGTAGTGGCCACGCGACAGGTGGCAGGGGCCGGCCCCTGCGGGCGAGAAAGGCGGGCTTTCCTGCGGGTGCCGACCGCACCGCTGTGGAAGCGAAGGAAGCGCTCGGCTGCCATCGGAACCCGTGCGCGGGCCCGCGGTTGCAGCTCGGCGTGGGGCCGCTAGATGGCGGACGCTTGTGCGCGTGCGTGACGGCGCTTCCGGTCCCGGGCGAGGCGAGAGCAGCCTGTGGAAGGGCGGAGACGCGGCCTGAGGATCCCTCGGCGACTCCAGTCCAGTATCGGCGCGGGGTACCCTGGAGGCGGACCGAAGGCTGGTCGAGGACTCTGCCCACCGCTGGCCCGGGGAGGAGAGCGAGAACCGCCTGAGTCGGGTGTACCTTTCGCGCCCTGCGTTCCCAGCCTGGCCCTCAGCCCGCGGCCCTGAAAAAGGGGCGGGGGATCGGAGTTGGCGGGGAGATCCAGGTGAAGTAGGTTTCTCTGCAGATCCAGCGCCGTTAAACCCTGCGAACGCACACTTTTTAAAACATGAAGAAATTAAGGCTTAAGGAACTAGAGAGTCGCCTGCAACAAGTGGATGGATTCGAAAAGCCCAAGCTCCTTCTAGAACAGTATCCAACCAGGCCGCACATTGCAGGTAGGGCGGCAGCTGACCATGCCCTTGTCTCGCAGGTTAGTCCTGTCTACCCACTCCATTGTGAAAATAGAACAGTTATTTGGATACAGAGAAAGTCTAGAGGAATTCTGCTCGAAGATTTCATGTTGCGTTAGAGGGGACTTCCTTGACATTGCACCTGAAAACATCCCAAGCACGAGACACTCTATCGTTTTACTGTTTGTTTTTCTGCATACCCCTCAACACTGTCAGACACTTTTTAATGTGTTTGTTAATCTTATTACACTATTAACTCCTTGAGGACAAAAATGTGCTGGTCTTGTACACACAATTCCCAGAGCCTAGAAGAGTTCCTGGTACCACTCAGGAGCTCAGTAAATACTTGCTAAATCAGGATCCATTTCCCGGTGTAACGAATTGCCAGTACGAGGATTCCTACGCGTTATACTCTGCCCTGGAAATGAATTACTAGAGTTGGTAGTGGAAGGACTGAGTTTTAACAAATCCATAATAGGTGCTATATTAAAGATGAGGATGCATTTCAATTTTAACAAATGATCAGAGAATCAACAGTGTTGCTTGATGTGAGAGATTGATACTGGAAGTAAAATAACACAGGAAAAACCATTTACATTTAATAAACATATTACCAAAGTCATTGAGGGAGTCTTAGGAAAATTAATTTTGTTGGGAACATCTGCAAGGAGGAGTCCTCCTAACTTCAACATAGTTCTGTTTCTAAGCTGTCAAAGAAAGTCAAGGAAAAAGTATACCTGCACTTACATATTGTCATAATTCCAACCAAAATTCCAACCAAAAATTGCACAAAATTGTGTCTGAGGTAAGACCAGTTATCTCAATTTAGATAATGATTTCTTTAATGTCTTCTGGCTGCAGGGTTTCTTAGTGGAATCCTTTTTTCTTTTTCCCCAAATAACAATCAGTTGTTTCAAAGCCAGTGTGTAATATACACATGGTTGTGCTAATTCTTTGAGATACTAGCTTCAAAGTCACTAACACCTGCAGCAATAATCAGAACAGCACAGTCAGCCTGACACATCCCTGTAATTGTGTTTTTGATAAAACCTCTGGATCCTGGGGCATCAGTGATGGCCAGCAGCCCTTGGTGGGTTCAGATATCCACAGGGAGGTATCAGTGAAGTTACTCATGCTTAACCTTCAGTATAGCCCCAACCTTCGTGTATTTGAAAGATCCCTTTCTCATCTCTGCAGCTTCTGTTCTGCTCCTCAATAGTTCTCTTATCAGGTCTCATTAGTAGATACATGTGTCTGTAGATCATGAATATATATGTGTGAACATATGCGTCTAAAGGCTATATTGTGGATAGGTCTTTTCCTTTCCCATTCTAGCTTGAACTTACAGTACCTGTGTTATGGTGACAAACTTGCTGCAAAAAAAGTTCTGTTTTAATGTTAATGCTTGTTCAGTATTAGTGGTTCCCAGACTTACAGATTTCAAAGATCAGTAAAATTTCACAACAATTTTGGAAACTGACATAGGGTTCCCAGGTCTATATTTTGACAAGGAAAGATTTTCTTTTTTTTTTTTTTTTGCGGTACACGGGCCTCTCACTGCTGTGGCCTCTCCCGTTGCGGAGCACAGGCTCCAGATGTGCAGGCCCAGCGGCCATGGCTCACGGGCCCAGCCGCTCTGCGGCATGTGGGATCTTCCCGGACCGGGGCACGAACCTGCGTCCCCTGCATCAGCAGGCAGACTCTCAACCACTGCGCCACCAGGGAAGTCCAAGGAAAGAAATTTTTTAAACCTATTTACTCTTACCATCCTTTCATAAAAGTGAAATTTCAACATCAAAGAAAAACTGATACATGTATATGTGTATGGCAATGTTTTGAACAGGTTGAGAAAAAATAAAACATTTTGACCTTATTTTTCTCATTTTACCTCAAAGTTTTGTCATTCTTGGCATTGTCAGCAGAGACTAGTTTGGTGGAACCACTGGTATGTGTTATTATCCTTACTACATACCAAGTTATTATACCTTACTATTTTTTTAATAATCTGGAACACGATTTAGGGGAGGTCTAAATAATGAAAGATAAATTGTTTTACAAAGAGTCATTTGCACAAATTGGATTTTGTTCATCAACTTGCCTACTTATTCCTTAATCTGTTTTTTTTTGATCATTCAGCATGTATGCTCTATACAATTCATAACACATATGATGACATTGAAAATAAAGTGGTTGCAGATCTAGGATGTGGCTGTGGAGTGCTTAGCATCGGAACTGCAATGCTGGGAGCAGGGTATGTGATCCAGTACATACTATTTGGGTATGGGATGGCTTTAATAAGAAGAGTAAATAAAATCAACTGACTTATATTTATGGGACTCTATAGTGTGAGATGAGAGGAGCAAGAATCTAATACTGAGTACATTTAGAATGGGCAGAACATCAAAACAAACTAAAAAAAAAACAACAACAACAAAAAACAGTAACAGCAGAAGTCATATGCCCCTCTTTTATATGAACCTGAGTTTCCAACCCTTGACAGTTTGGGAAATCATGCTGTTAAAAGACAACACTCACTGTCACTTGGTCAGTTGGGTTTAAAAGGTACATGGTTTTGGTTTTGTTGTTGTTTTGACTGGGGAGCTTTAAGTAGTAGTCACTTTGTGTTTTATATTTATAGGTTGTGTGTTGGATTTGACATAGATGAAGATGCATTGGAAATATTTAATAGGAATGTAGAAGAGTTTGAGTTAACAAATGTTGACATGGTTCAGTGTGACGTGTGCTCATTATCTAACAGAATGTCCAAGTCATTTGATACAGTAATTATGAATCCTCCCTTTGGGACCAAAAATAATAAAGGTTAGTAAGAAGAATCATGTGTACTGGTGTCTTTGTAGAAAAGCAAGTTTTAAAAACCATTTTTTCATTGATTGTTTGGGTTAAGTGATTTTATCACTGTTTATTAAATAAACCAATCTCTTACCTGTATAGTTATTACAGTTTGAATTTCAGTTTGTTTAATGCATGGCTAGGGAATTGAATTTTTCAATCTTTGTTTTCATAAGTTTGTGCTAAGTGAACAAATTTATCCACTTATTACTTATTCTTCATCTGCTTTCTAGAATGATTTACCTAACCCTTATGAATGAGTATGAATCCCATAAAGGCTTTTATATTTTTAGAACCTCTTTTTAATGTCTCAACATTTGAAGGTTTCAACATGTGTCCATCAGTAAGTAACAGTGATTCACTGTGGCTATTTATTTTATGTATTTTGGGGGCAAGGAGGGTAAGAAGTCAGTAAGAAGAGGAAAAGACATGCATAGTTTAAAAAGTCCTCCCTCCACCTGCCCCCACCATTCTGATTACTACTTTGTTTGCTTCTGCCCTCTTTGAAAGTTGTTAATTTGGAATATAATATTTAAAATTTTTACTTTAGCCTTATTTAAATGGGACAGTATAATTCTGGTTTTATTCCATCAACCTTAAAATATATTTAGATATCTTGGTTATTTGTACTCTGTCTTGTTACAGAATTTGAAATGGCTATTTTGGAGTTTGGAAAAAAATGTTTCTAAATACCTAGTATTCCTTTAATCTTCTATTTTGATAACAGGTATATAATGTAAATAGGGGCTTTTTCTACTCTTAACAGGGACAGATATGGCCTTTCTGAAGACTGCTTTGGAAATGGCAAGAACAGCAGTATATTCTTTACACAAATCCTCAACTAGAGAAGTAAGTTCAAATCATCACAATATTCTGTGTCATTTATTTTTAAATTCATGACAGTATTTTAAGGATTTACTGTGAATACTAAATACCAGGGTATCTAATTCTCCTGAACTTTTAAAACATCTGGCACTTAGAAAATAAATTTTCCCTTTAACTAGCTAGCATTTGTGATTAGCTTTATTTTGTCAAAGGTTTGTTCAGGCAGGAGCTGTTAACAGGAGAGTGATTATATAATTCAGGAATAGAGGAGTAGGTGTAACAGTGGTTCCAGTATGTCCTTGTTTGCCTGCGTAAGCCCTGGTTGGTGCATCCCAGTGTCCTGGTGTGGCCTGGTGTGCATAAGGGAGGCAAGGGTGGCCTGGTTTTTCAGAACACTGAGCCTGGGAGGCTAAACTGATCTGAGTTCAGAACCCACTTCTTCCATTGTTCTTCACTGTCAGCACATAGCACATAAGGCTGTGTAGGATGTATTCCAGAAAATTGGGGGTGGGGCGGTACCTTTTTTTAGTGTCAGTTTAACATAGTGATCAAGAACACAGACTATAGAGCCAGCCTACCTAGATTCAAATCTGAACTCGGCTGCTTCCCAGCTGTCTTCTCTTGGTCAAGGTACTTGAGTTCATTTTCGTCACCTACCCTGTACTCACCTATACTCACCTATACTCTTACATCATGAGGAACTAAGAGCACCTTATACTTTGCAGGGTTGGTGTGAGGATTAAATGAGTTAATATTTATAAAGCACTTAAATAGTGTCTGGCAATTGTCATGTTAGCTGTTATTTTAAATCAGACACGTATTAAGAGATTTTAAAGTAGTTTTGTAGGAAAAATATTTTATTTGTATAAATGCAGTGTACTTGAATTCAGCTGGAAACAAATTATGAATATATGGTAATCTACTAACCTTTAAAAATATATCAAATTACATAGCTAAAAATATATACAGGCATACCTTGTTTTATTGCCATTTGCTTTATTGCATTGTGTAGATAATGCATTTTTTACAAATTGAAGGTTTGTGGCAACCCTGCATCAAGCAAGTCTGTCAGCACCATCTTTCCAATAGCATTTGCTCACTTTGTGTCTCTGTGTCATGTTTTGGTAATTCTTGCAGTATTCCCAACTTTTTTATTATATTTGCTACGGTGATCTGTAATCTTTGATATTACTATTATAATTGTTTTGGCATTATTTAGCAATAAAGTATTGCACACTTAATAGACTACAGTATAGTGTAAACAGAACCCTTATATGCACTGGGAAACAAAAAATTCAGGTGACTCACTCTTGTGATATTCACTTTATTGCGGTGGTCTGGAACCAAACCTGTAATATCTCTGAGGTATGCCTGTATACTGTTAAACAATTAGTAGTGGTACCTGCAGGTAAGGAGCAGAACACAACATGACTTTACTGGTAAATAAATCCCCATTCAGTAAGTGAAAACAAACACCAGGAATTATTGGTATCTAAAAAGCTTGTGTTGAGGAAGTCCCCAAGATCATCTTCAGGTTTGATGATTCACAAGGAAGTCTCATAGGACTGAGCATATCATCATACTCTTGACTGGGATTTATTATAGCTAAAGGATACAGAGCAAACTTAGCAAAGGGAAAGGTGCATTGGTCACAGTCCAGGAGAAACCAGGTGCAAGCTTCTAGAGTTCTCTCCCAGTGAAGTCATACAGGATGCACTTAATTCTTCCAGCAAAGAAGTTTTGTGACAAGGCATGTGAAATGTTGTCACCCAGGGAAGGTCATTGGAATCTTGGTGCCAAGGGTGTTTATTGGGTACTCATCACATAGGCACCCCCTGCCTGGCACATACCCAAATTCCAGACTCCCAGTAACAAAACAGGTAGTCACCATAAACATTTTAAGCACAGTGAGCCACTATTATTAAGGGTTGGGGAGTGGAAACTCTCCCAATATCTAAGTTCCCATACTCTAGCCAAAGGCCAAAGTTAACATGTAGACCTTTCTAAGGATAAGCAGTCAGGCCTGCTATGAACTCTTCTGCAGTTTGGCATAACATAAATTTTATATTACTGATATACAGTTCATGCAAACCAAGTAAAATATGCCAATAAAAAGTGCAGTTAAGCAGCAAAGTCTAATTAATTGAATGAATTCCTGTAGTCAAGGAACTCCCATCTTCAGTTTGGTATTGCCATGTTCCACCACCAGGAGGCAGCAGTATCAGCATTGTCCTGGATCCGCTTAATAGAATTTTAAGCAAATATTTACTTAAGTCCATTTTTATTTTGGCAGTGTAGAAGTATTTCCATTAGCACAGCAACTAAATAATTTGAGAAATTAATCTGGTGTGTATTGTGCATACTGTGAAGGAGGTATGATAATGAATGAACTTCTAATACTAAGACAGTCCTTAGTTTATGCTGTAGATACATCTGCTCTAAGCTTTGTGATAATTTTGCTTGTTTTAAGTATTCTATGTAACTAGTAACACTGTTATTGAAGCTTACCTCAGACCCCTTAACTGTAGACCGTTGTCTTTTAAAAGTGCTTGGCCCTCTATTCATAATAGAGGTGCATTTGATAGAATTTTTTGATAGAAATACTTAGGTAAAATATAAGCGTATCTTGGCAGATATGTTAATAATCTGGATGACTCTTAACGGCTGTTGCCATATCTTCTTTCATTAGGCATTGTGAGAATTTAGTTCTTGGCTTATAGTTAAAGCAAAGTAGGTAGGCCAGGCACTGTTCTTTCAGTGTTTATCCCAAGCTTACCCCATTTATTCTTTGACATCTCTGCCAGAACCAACCACATTCCATTGTATAATCTAACATCTAAAACCTCTTTCACTAATCTTAGGGCTCAGATAGCAAAGAAATGTCATCATACTTTATTTCTCAAAAATTTACCAAGATCCTAGTATTCCATTAAATTACAATATTATTTGTATTAAAGTCTGTATCCTTATACAGAAATTTTAGATCTCAAAGTAGGGGGAAAAATATGCCCAGAACTGGGATTATTTATTAAATACAAGAACAGACTACAAGCACAAACATATTGTCAGTGTTGTTTATAATGGAAATATTTGAACCTCAAACATACGGATAATTGAGTATTTTATCTATCAGTTTGAGTACTGTGAACACTACCAACATGAACAAAATGCTTATACCAAATATTGCTATCTCTACTATGGTAGTTCTAGAAAATTATGCATAAAATTTACTTAGGGAATTATGGGCAACTTTTTTTCCCATTTTTATTAATGTTGGAGTGTTGTGTATATATTTTAATTCATAAAGCAATTTTTATAACAAATTAGTAATCAAAAATTTTATGAAGTGGTTCAAAATTCTTAGACCTATAAATAGCTAACATTTAGTACTTGCTCTGTATGCCACCACAGTTCAAAGCACTTTTCACATTCTGCAACAATCTGATGAGATATCATTATCATCCTCATTTAACGGATGAGGGAACTGAGGCACACAAAAAATGCGTAATTTGCTCAGGGTTACATAGCTAATAGAGCTTCAGTTCAAATGCAGGCTGTCTGGTTCCAGAAACCATGTCCTTAACCTCTGTACCATACTGCCACTGAATTGCTCATGGACATAGATCTCTGCTGAATGGTTTCTAGGATACCTGTATATATTGATGAAATAACGCTGCAGAAACCATGAGTACATTATTTACTTTGATGCACTTCTGAAATAATAGCTTTATTACTTGACTTTAATTATGTAATTTGGCTCAGATCATTAAATGGCTTGGTTTTGTATTTTCAAAATATTCATCCAGTTGAAAAAATTTTAATGAAAATTCTAATTTAAATTAAATTCTAATGAAATTTTAAAAGCTTGAAAATCAAGTATTAGTAAAAAGCAATTTTAAAAAAACTTTAAAGATCAGCTCACATTAAAATGTTATTTTATGTTCAGCATATTCAAAAGAAAGCTGCAGAATGGAAAATCAAGATAGATATTATTGCAGGTAAGACAATTATGTTTCTCATAAACAAATCTCAACCCTAATTATCTAAGAAGGCCAACAGGCATTAGACTAACCAGAATTTTTACATGTGCTGAGAAAAGATATTGTAGAACATGTATTTTAGTGTGGCAAAATGTGTGTGGTTGGTAGTGGGTTGGAAACGGAGTAAAGGCAGGGTATCAATGTTTGCCCAAGACTGTCCCAATTTATGCATTTTACTGAAAATTTTTAATGGCACCCAAGTATTTGTTCTTTCCAGGCTCAGACAGAACCTTATAATCATCACAGTGACTTAAGAGCTTGGGCTTAGAGTTTGTCAGGCCTTAGTTTGAAATTCATTCCTGGAAAATACCACCAGATTATGCCTGGATTACCCTTCTATTTCAACTTTCTAATTGTCCCTGGAGTCAAATAATATGAAGCTTTTAATTTTTTTAGTGGGGGATAGAATATCATCAGCCACATGATGTAAATCATGTTTGATACATTTTTATTAGTAAACTGGATAATATTCACAAACATCAGAATGGGAAAAGCATGTAACTAGAAGCTAACTATAATCCAAGTAATTCTGAAAAGCCTGAAATAAGAGTACAATAAGGGGGAAATTATTTTACACAATAATAAACTGACTGGATTAGTACTAATAGTGTTAACCACATAACTAGATCTATTGCCTTCATAATAATTAGTAATGTAATGTGTAAAAGTCTGTCTTCCTAGTATATTCAGTATTGTCACTCCTTACCTAGTTTAAGGTATTATAATATGCAACATGCAGACCTTAGAATAGTTCCAGTAGTAGCACACCAGGCCAGAGCCTTGCTACTCCAAGTGTGGTCCTCAAATGTGGACCATCAGCATTGACATCCCTTGGGAGCTTGTCAGACTTGAAGAATTTCAGGCTGCACCCAGACCTACTGAATTATAATCTGCATTTGAACAGGATTTGATTTGATTTGAAGGTGATCTGATTGCACATTAAAAGTTGAAAGCTGTGATTTAGTTAGAATTTGTTGCAAAATATGAAGCATAGGTAGGTAGACTTACTGCCATCCCTCTAAAGTTGATCAGTGCTAAGTTTTGAGAACCGACATTATCCTTTAGAAGAAAAGAATATGAAAAGTGGTTTTTCATTTGAGAGCTCAGTAGGAAAATAATTAGCTACTTACTACCATTACTAAAATCCAAACCGGAAATTTTTAAAATAAGCATGGTTGTTGTGCAATTGGTAGCTATAGATTATTTAGGAAATTAAAAATAGGAAGATACTATCGTATTTTCATGGGATACACTTTGACCACTTGTTAACCTTCTATACTCTTCCCCATAATCTCAAATTTTGATATAAATGACCAAAACAAATGCCAGGCTGTTTGCCATGGCTTATTGTGGGAATATATCAAATCAGTCCTGGATAAATTAAGTGACAGCTCTGAAATGTCTGGCTTATCAGCATTTAGTACTTCCTTAATTTTTTTCTTTTTTTTTTTTTTTTAAGTCAAGGTGGTAAATGTTTGGAAGTATAATTTTTACCCTTAGGTGGCTTTTGTTTTGTAGAGCTACGATATGACCTGCCGGCATCATACAAGTTTCATAAAAGAAAATCAGTAAGTCTCTTGATTCTAGTTTATCTACATTCAGTACTGAAAAACTTCACAGTAAGTAATTATTTCTAATGTTATCAAGTTGTTTGAGTGAATACAGAAAGCCAGCCTAGAAGATAAATACTTAACTCTGGGATGGGCCTATAACCACAAAAGCCAATATGCTGGTTTAAGATAAATTCTCAAATACTTTGAGCACAAAAATAAAAAATAAACTAATTTTATTTTTATGCAGTATACATTTTATTACTTTGTACTAATACACTCTCATATTACAAAGGCAATTTAGTGGAAGGATGTTTCTTTTGATATTTGAATAATCTGAAAGAACACAAACAGAATTATACATAAAAAAATACTCATTTTGATAACAATAACAACCACAAAAAAAGACAAGTTAAACAACAAAAAAGTTTTCCTTTCTTACAGGTGGACATTGAAGTGGACCTAATTCGGTTTTCTTTTTAAAAGCCTCCAGAGACAAAAGCAGCTTAAAATCTAATTAAAATGAATAAAAAATGTTTACTAAATTACTGGTCTCCGGCACCATTTTCTGTTTTCTGTTGTTTTGATGCAGGTTCTTCTTCTTTGTCTGTTTCTTCTCTTGCTCTTTTCACTGGTCCTATACAATGACAATTAATTTTCATTAAGTTCACTGTAAGCATTACTCTTATTTTAATACTAAGCATAACTATAAAAAATAATTGTTTAAACAGATTAGCAACAACTTTCCTACACCAATGAGAAAACGCTTTTCCTTTAGTATGGACCTGGCTCTCCAAACTTAGATTCCCAACATCTTTTCCACATGTAAAATAGCATAACCAGGGTCAATCACAATCTTGAGAACATCACTTACACAGAAGTTGTAAAACCACATTGCTGTTCTCTCCCACAAATAATTTCTCATCAAAGTACCAAAGGACTTAAAAAAACTTACTAGATGCACCATTTTCATCATGTTCATCATCACTGTCAAATTTAGTTTTCTTGCCCTGAAACTGTACTTTTCCTTTAGCAGACCCAACCTGGGCAGCTTTATTTCCCTTTCCTTTTCCTTTAAATCTGCGACCTGTAGAGACAAAATTGAGAAATCCGTAATGTTTTAAACCTCTCGTCAATGTCTTTTACCACCAATTAAAATTTTTACCCAAGCAAACGAGTTAAATAGTCAAAGAAAATCAGAATTAATGACCTTTTGACTTCCATTTGTTTAGGGATTCTTGTTGATCTTCTATTATTTTTTTCAATGCTTCTTTTTCCACATCTCCTTCTAGTACTTCCCAGGTGACCTCTTTGTTCCTTAATTGTAGGTTATCATTATTTGCATCTTTTGCTTTATCCAGTGCTTCCTTAGCTTTTTCTTTAAACAGAATTATTCCCTACACCAAAGACGGAAAACAAAGGCCAGGGAATTTTACTGAACATCAGGAAGTTATTAAAAAACTTGAAGTCACTAATTCCAACAGTTATTTATAGCACAATTCAGAAAATATCAGACATCACATCCAGTTACAGCAATAATAAAACAAAGTAAATAACCAAGTAGAAACTATTTTCATAAACATACTAACAAAAATTTGCTTTCTTCTACTAATGTCATCTTCTAAAAGATAAGTTTCTATGAATTTTTAAACTGAGTGGTTAAGAGCATATGAATATTTCCAAACCTCTTTGGCTCCTCTGACAAAGTCTATCCATTTTATTTCACCATGATTTGAGAAAAGGATATGCAAATCTTCTCTACACGTCTGATCATCTAAGTCCCCCGAGAATTTCAGCAAGCAGCCAATCTTTTCTTCTAGAGATTTCTATAAAAATATATAAGGTGATAAGTTTCTTAAAAGCAACCACAAACCAGAAATGGCATATACCTCCCTCCCTCTCTCTCTATACATACATACATATATATATATATATATATATATATATATACACACACACACACACACATACAAGGAATAAGCTAGAAACTAAAATGCTATTTTGAAGTAGTATAAGTTTAAATAGTTTAAGTAGTTGGTGCATTTTCCTTTATCATCCTTTGTTCTACAATGGCTTCTGATTTTAACTTCTCCAGCAAATAATAGTTATTATATAAATCTTACTGCGCTGAATAAGTAATAATTTTAGGCAATATTTGGCTAATACTTAAGTGCTATGACAACTGTAGACTTGCTTACATATGTTCTTTAAAAAGTCCCCAGGTTTTTTATTCTCCTAAATTTGAATTACAGATTTCTTAGTAATATATACGTACCATTTCAGCATTTTCTGCTAACTTTTGTTTTTCTTCTTGCTCTCTACAAGTAAAAATATCATTAGAACGTTTCCATTTACTTCATGTATGAGAAAATTAAACCCTGATAAAGTTAACCTTAAGCATGATGACTAAACTACTTAATAACCAAAGCCAGTCCTTAGGCTTTCTGACTGTCTGATGCTAGAGTGCAACACAATGTGGCCCCAAGATTATCAAGGCAGCTTAAGACCTCAATGTTTCATTAGCAAAAGAAAGGCCTACTGTACTCATTTCAGAGCTCATCATCAGCCTCACCTCCCAGAACCAATAACTTTACCTGTCAAAGCTTTAAGGAACTAAAATGTTATGATTAGCTCAACATACTTACTGTTTAGCTCGTAATTTAGCTTCGATTTTATTTTGCTTTCTTTCTTCATTTTTTTTTGCAAAGTAATCTTCCCTGAAGGACACAAAATATAAAGGCTAATAAGTTCATGAGAACAAAGAGGACTGCAAATTATATTGAATGATTTAAGACATCACACAAGAATGAATGTTACACTCTCTATCAACAAAATTACCTATAAGTTCAAAATACATTATTTTTTAAAATAACAGCTTTACTAAGAAAGAATTCACATGCCATAAAATTCATTCTTTTAAAGCATATAATTCAATGACTTTTAGTATATTAAGAATTGTACATCATCACTACTAATGAATTTCAGAACATTTTCATCACCACAAAAAAGAAACCCTATATTCACTAAGAATCTCATGCTGATTTTCATTTTTCATGTATAGAAAAAAGAAAATATACCAAAAGTTATGCAACTAATTTGCTTCATAGTTTTTTAGTGTTAATTTCACAAAAGCAAAAATTCTGAAATCCGAGACCCAAGAATAAGAGCAGTTATGAAAATCACAAGTTAAAAAAATCTTTGAGAGTTTAATTGACAGCATGATTTATCACTGTGCATCTCTAAGTCCATCAGATTTAGTATACAGCATTTAGAAGACTGTGCAATGCAAAAGTAGGGGATTATGGCCCCACAACCATATCATGAAAATGTCCTGGTTTGTCCTAATTTTTAGACACACACACAGGTGCGCACACACACACACCAAGAATGTGATTCAAATCTCTATTAAATAATCCTTTGTACTGTATAAAAATACAGGCATATATAGATTACGAGAATAGATAAAAAAATTGTACAGTGATTTATTCTCTAACCACACCAAAAGCTCAGATTTTATCATCAAGTTTAACTATAAGTTTCACATGCAAAATAAGTACTAAAACTTAACCTCCCTTATTACGTGCTTGAAAAGGTCCTAACACTTCCTTATAGTCTCAAAGGACTAGTAGTTCCAGTGAGCAAACTTCAAGCATTTCTCAAAGGATGCCTAAGGGTACTAAAAATACTGGTCTTACTGTAGGGAATGTTATGCTATACTCCTTACCCCAGTGTGTCAATTCCAGACAACTAAGTGGCCAAAAAAAAAAACATCAGCAAGTTGACTTACTTGAAAAGTATTAGCAGGTCTGTGTCTTTGTACTTCTGGCCAGTGGTCTCAACAAACTTCTTAGCAGATTCAATGGTATCAAATACAGCAAATATTGATCCCTATTAGAAGTGGAAGAAAAGTTGGGGTTTTTTTAAAGTTACATCCCAATTATTTTTCTACTAGAAAATATCTGTTACATCATACAACCATACCTTAAATGCTTTGTGCAATGTTCTTCTCATCTGAATATTTAGTACCTGACCTTTATCTTCCAACCATTCTTTTATGTCATCAAGGGTTGCATCAATTGGGAAGCCTTTCTGTGAAGGGTAGGAAGAAATGTACAAATGACAACTCAAGTAAACGATTTGTCAGAAATTCTGATTTATTTTGTCTTGAAATGAAGCGAGGATATATATATCTCTCTTTCTCTGTCTCTTAAATGTTTAATAGCTCTGGTTAAGAGCCATTGTTGACCAGTGCAATAGAAGTGACTCATTTATCTGGGATTCACTTCAAAATAATCCAGATAGGCCAAAGATAAAACAAGATTAATCACGTTAGTAACTGTTGAAGTTGGATAATGGTACATTATATATTCAATCTACTTCTGTATGTCTGAATTTTTGCAGAATAAAAAAATCTACTTAAAAATTAATGTGCTAAAGAAAACAGCTAACAAGTTTAGCTGTTGATAAGTAAGAACAGTTGATGTGCACTGGGTACTTACAATATGTATGTCAAAAGATTTTGTCCAATGTTATATGGGTTTTTTCATTTAATTCTCACAACAGTTCTATAAGGTAAAAAATATTATCCCCATTTATGAAGATAAAGCTTACAGAGGCTAAGAATATTGCCCAAGGATATACAGTAAGTGGTAAAGCTATGATTCCTGAGCCCTTATTCTTATCCACCCTATGTGCTTTCTAAATAAATTTAAGATACAATTAAATGCATTAAAGGCCCACTTACAATATAAACAGATCTGTTTTTTACATCATTTTTATACTCATCAGTCACTTCAGGGAGGGGTTTGCTTGGAGATCTTCTAATTTTAGTTTTATCTTCACTTATTTCCATAAGTTCTGCCTTTGATTTGCTCAATGCTTCTACTATTACATTAAAGTCTGTTGTTAGACGGTTTAACCTGCAAAAAAAAATATATAAAAGCATTGTAAAACTTAGTAGTAGCACTTGCTGTTAGCAGAAAATCTTATAATTTAAAAAAGGTTTTTACCTATTAAATTTTATCATTATCTCCAAAGGTACCCAGCCTTCATCCAGTTTGATCTGTTCCTTTAAAAATTTGTCGCGTGGCAAATTGAAGTCACCAAAATAATACTGCAAGATAATTACAGTATGTTGCAGAGCACTGTATAATATTGAGTATAAAAAATTACCATTACATCACCAAGTCCTAGTCTTAAAAATACATGTCAAAACTTAACTGGTGGGACTTCCCTGGTGGTCAGTGGGTAAGACTCCACGCTCCCCATGCAGGGGGGCCAGGTTCAATCCCTGGTCGTTGCCACAACTAAGAAGTCCCCATGCCACAACTAAGACCCAGCACAGCCAAAATAAATAAATATTTTTAAAAAAAAAAAACCTGGCAATAAACATTTTCTCTTAAATACACTGTAATATTTATAATACATATTAACAGAAAGATAAAACTAAAAATAATTATTGAAACAATATATTTAGCAGATGTGACAATAGATTAGAAAGCCTTAAAACAAAAACATATTTAAGGATTTGGTATATGAAAAGCCTCTTATTTCAAGTCAGTGTGAAAAGAACAGATTGTTAAATTTAAGAAACTAGAATAATCTGATTAATCACTCTAATTTTTAAAAAAATAGAAAAATTTAAAAGTTAAAAAATTAGGTAAGCTGGGACAAAGTGAGAGTGGCATGGACATATATACACTACCAAATGTAAAACAGCTAGCTAGTGGGAAGCAGCTGCATAGCACAGGGAGATCAGCTCAGTGCTTTGTGACCAGCTAGAGGGGTGGGATAGGGACGGTGGGAGGGAGACGCAAGAGGGAGGGGATATGGGGATATATGTATATGTATAGCTGATTCACTTTGTTATACAGCAGAAACTAACACACCATTGTAAAGCAATTATACTCCAATAAAGATGTTAAAAAAAATTGGGTGAGTATTTACCTAATTTAAGCACAGAGGCACCCTTCCTTAGTATAAAAACAAAGAAAAAAGTGTACATGAAAAAACCCAGGTGTGACTACTTGGAATGCCAAAAGTAGCATAAAAAGTAAAAGACAAACACAAAAGCTTATTAATACTTCTTATAAATCAACAAAGAAGAAAAAAAACCTCTGAAAACCCTAATAGAAAAATGAGTAAAGGACACTTTTGTTTTGGCCACACCACACTGCATGCAGGATCTTAGTTCCCCAACCAGGGATGGAACCTGTGCCCCCTGCATTGGAAGCATGGAGTCTTAACCACTTGTTTGCCAGGGAAGTCCCAGTAAAGGACATTTTTTTTTAATTACTAAAAATAAAAATGTACTATAAACATTAAAAAGTTCAAGCTCACTATTAACCAAATAAATGCAATTTAAAGCAATGAAAAGCATTTAGCCAAAACTCTAAAGACAAGAATACCCAGTATTGGCCTGAACACAGAGAAATGGTCATGCAGGTAGAGATGTTAACTGGCAGTAAGTATCAAAAATCAAAAGTTCTGGGGGCTTCCTTCCAGTGGTTGAGAGTCCGCCTGCCGATGCAGGGGACACGGGTTCGTGCCCCGGTCTGGGAAGATCCCACATGCTGTGGAGAGGCTGGGCCTGTGAGCCATGGCCGCTGAGTCTGCACATCCGGAGCCTGTGCTCCGCAACGGGAGAGGCCACAACAGTGAGAGGCCCGCATACCGCAAAAAAAAAAAAAAAAATCAAAAGTTCTAAAAAAACATGTATAACCCTTGAGGCAGTACATCTCCCTCTAGGAATTTTATCTTAGAGAAATCAATAAACATGTTTAGTAACATTTATATATAAAGATATTCATCGTAGAATTACTACAGCTAAAAAATTGGATATGTCCTACATATCAAATAGGGGACAGTGTAAATTACTGATGATACAAAACTACTCCCCCATAATGCATCCTATGTTTGGTGGGGGGAAAAGGGAAAAAATTATGTTACTGTGAGCACTGACCAATTTGTGAAAAGGTATTTATCAGGCTTTTAACCTTGATTACCTCAAGAGGGTGAGATTTGAGAGGTGGCAGGTTGTGGGACATTATTAACTTTTTCTATATACAGTTTTCTTCACAATTATAAAGAAATTAATAAAAAAAAAAGCTGTAACACAGGAAATTTAAAATAACAGAGAAGTGCAACTTTGAAAAAGTTCTGAGAGTTGCAAAAAAAACACCAAACAATATGATCTGAAGTTCCTCATTAAGAATATAAAACATAAATTAAGAGATAATTTCCCATGTAGCCATTACTGATACTGTAAAGCACCAACTTAAATACAATACCTAAATTCAAAAAAAATGTTAAGAGAAAACAGATACTCTTAAAAGTTACAATGGCTGAGACTTCCCTGGTAGTCCAGTGGTTAAGACTTCGTCTTTCAATGTAGGGGCTGCAGGTTCTAGCTAAGATCCCACATGCCTCACGGCCAAAAAAACCAAAACATAAAACAGAATATTGTAACAAATTCAATAAAGACTTTAAAAATGGTCACATCAAAAAAAAAAAAAAAAAAAACACTACCAAAAACAGAAAAACCCAAAAAACAAAAAAACACCTTTAAAAAGTTACAATGGCTGAGAACACCTAATTGGGCAAGAAAAACTACTAGGACCTGCAAGAATAAAGTGCTATTTAACAGGGAAGGTATTTTACAAAGGATTTTAAAAATTATTTTACTATGTGCTAGGCACTATTCCAAATGTTTTACATTTTGTGAACTAATGTAACCCTCACAACCACCTTATGAGGAGGGTACACTATTATCCTCGCTTTACAGACTAGGAGAAAAAAGTTAACTAACACTATAGTGTTACCTTTTGAAATGTCTTTGTTCTTGGGTTTCAGAAACAGGCTCCACCAATATAAAACTGTATACTACTGTATGTTTATCTAACTCCAAGAATCAAAGACAAACCAAAAGTTCAATAGGTCAATATACTGAAATTAAATGGTCTATCTGTATTTTTTTTGAGGCCCTAAATTTCCTCTCAAAGAGCCTGGTTTTGCAGTGTAATACCACAGGAATCATACCTCTATTTGATGACAGATTTTGGCCTCCAGAGCAGCCATTTTTTCATTATCACCATTTTCTGCCATTCTGGCTATCTGTAAAATTTCCCAAATTGGCATAAAAAAGTTACTTACTTTTTACGTAAAACTCAAGACCATTAAAAGAATGTTCTAAAATTATCAATATCCCACTGTTTTCCTAAAAATCAGTAATTTTTAATTTCATGGGTTCAATTTCTCTACTCAATTCTCAAATTTCAACAAAAGAAAACTTTGAAATTAGTGATGAAAATCTATGGATAATCCACACCCCTTCCAGTAAATCACTGTTCCATCTTCTATAACAAAGTGAGTGGTTATCTTCATTTAGCTGATCTAGAAAGCTTTGAGGGAAAAAACTCCATTCAACCACTTACCAATCATTACCAGGTTTAAGTAGATCATCATCTGTCAGTATATTACTGTGGATCTCAGTCTTGTTTGGTGTGGGCCGAATTTCGTTTACAATTAGTCATAGCTGACTTACCAAAAACTTGTTATCAACAAGATTATGTATCAAAACTTTAAGGTAAAAAAAATTCAAACACTACATACAGTCAGGGTTAGATTAAATAAATGCTAATGGTAAGGAACATAGGAAAATGATCATTTGAGAACCTGAGGACACTAATACAACATTAAACTGGGCGTATGCCTACTAATTTACTAATACATTGATTAACCTTACAGCCAGTTTCCTGTTTCACATCCCTGACAATAGCATTGTAGGAAAAAATAAAGCTGTGAAGTTGGTTTGCTAGGGATAACAAAGTCTCCTGACTTCAAATTACTTGCTTCTAGTGCTCCGTTAAAACCATCCAAACACCGTGTACAACAGTATATTTAAAAGAATTCATCAAGGATATATCTGCCATTAATTAACTCTAGCGATGAACTATGACTGGTACACTTCTTGGAGGCATGGCTTTACAATTTGTAATTGCTATGCGATACAACCTGGATGCACACTGGAAGCTCTCCTATGGTGCAACATCTCACTACAAAATTTGGCCAATCTTACGCTTTGGCTGTCGATCATAATTCCTAAGTTATTACTGTGATCTAGGGCCCCCTATAAAACAAAGGGTGAGATAAAAGACCTATTTAGTCTTTGTAAGAGTTCTTTGGCCTACCCAATTTTGGAACTTCATGAGATACTTTCTCAGAATGTACATACAACTAGAAGTGAAATATTACCCTCACTTTCCAATTTCGCTCAGAAGCCTTGATGTGAGTGAATGAGGACCATTAAAACCCAAGAGAGTGACGCCAGGGGAACACCTGCGGCCCCGATTCCCCGGCCTCCAATCTGTCCCACACGATCCAAGGAACACTTCGGCGTTTAACCCACGTCGACCTCTCCAGAAACATACACAGTCTGACAGAAACATCCGCTTTCGGCGACACTGGAAAGCGGTGGAGGTACGAAACCTTAAAGACGCAGTGGGGATGCGGGCAGCCTGGGTCCAAAGAACCCGCCACAGCCCGTCCCAAAGCAACCCCTCGGTCGCCTGTGCCCCAACCACGTGCGGGGGAACCCTAGCTCCTGTGAGGAACGCAGAGGCCGGCTCCCCACCTCGCGGCTGCCCGCGCCCCTCACTCCCCAGCCCAGCGCGCCGCCTCCGGCTGCGGCCCACGAGGCGCTCGCCCCGAACGCGAGGAAGGCGAGGAGCGCACGCAACCAGCGTGAGGCAGCAAGGAAAGGGAACGCGCCGTCGCGCACCACGCAAAGCAGACCCTTTTGTACCTTCTTTTTAGCCGCCTGGAGTTGCTCACCTTTAAGTGCCCGGTCCCACAGAGGCGCGCCAGAGGGTCACTAACAGCGACACCGACGTCTCCTATCCCTAGCGCCGCCAGCTTGCCCAACGCGCCTAAAGAAGATGGGGGTTGTCCCGGCAGCCCTTGCGGCCAGGGTGGGCGGGGCTTCGGGCGGCCCGAGCCGGCTCCGCGCTCTGAGCATGCGCTGCGGCCGCGGGCTCCCAAGGCCGGAGAAGTCCCGCCCTCAGTTCGAGGAGTTTGGGTTGAAATGGCCAGCGGGACCTTGGAGGATATTACGTTAAATATTTATTTTTAAGTATTTCTGGACAGAACTTGTATTTCCAGCCCTTCCTTAGGCTGTCCATTCACATGAAGTGGTTGACTTTTTTTTCAGATTATACTTTAAAAAAAATTGTTTTAATTATCCGTAATAGTTCCCCCTCAAAAAAATGACAAGTAAAATTTTTAAAAAGTGAAAAATTCATGGAATCTTAGAGTTGAGAAAACAATACAGTAGATCGTTTAAGAGCTGGAACTCTGAGGACTTCCCTGGCGGTCCAGTGATTAAGACCCTGCGCTCCCACTGCAGGGGGCACGCGGTTGGATCCCTGGTCCAGGTAAGATCCCGCACGATCCGCAGCCCCGCCAAAAAAAAAAAAGAGCTGGAATTCTGAAACCAGACTGCCTGCATTCAAATAACGGCTCTCCAGTTTACAGGCTGTGTGATCTTGGGCAAGTTACTCAACTTCTCAATCCCTCACATATAAAATTGGGCCAATGCTAAATATCTTATACCTCGTACCGTTGTCGTGAGCATTAAATGTGATACAACATATGTACCTTGCTGGGAACTGTGCGTGGCATATAGGAAGAGGAGCAGCATATATTAATTTAAAACAAACAAAAAACGTCATTTTAAAAAACTGAAAGGCCATCTAGTGCAGAAGCCTGTTGGTCTGCTAGAGACGCCTTCTTTTTTTTTTTAATTTTAATTCCCCCACCAGGGATTGAATCCCGGGCCAACGGCAGTGAAAGCGCGGAGTCCTAACCACTGGACCTCCAGGGAATTCCCAAGAGCCCTTTTCTATTAGTATACTTTTTGCACAATAGTTTTAGTCACTTAAAGGAGGTTTTTCTTGTGGTGAGGCAATCTTTTATTTTCCCCTGAGTTTTCTTGAAAATTTAAAATGGTATTGGTGAAATAGCCTATTAAGTGATTTCAGAGTTTTTTGGCAGTCCCAAAACAGATCAAATGAATTTATTTGGAAAAAAATTCAGTTATAGGTTCAATCCAGACATAACGTTAAGCCAATGAGAAAAAATTAATAGAGTTATGCTGAGGTAGTTTAAATTCAAATGAATCATGTTCTCTTTTATCCACTCAACAAATATTTATCTAGTCTCTACTTTGTACCAGACAAAATAAAAACTTAATTCACTTTTTGATCAAGTCAGTGAGAATATAGGTATTTAACAGGGCAAATCATATGCATGTCAGCGTATGCCCACTCAGCTGTTCAGCATAGTATTTACTACATGCCTTCTAATGTCCCGGTGTGGAGCTTGACAGTGGGAATGAAAAGACCCAGACTCTGCCTAGAGACAGTGACACCTAAACAAATGACCCTGCTCCTTTTATGCCTGCACAATGTCTGGGTAGAACCACAGATACAGTCTGTTACCAGAAACCACTTACTGCAAAACATTTAGTGTTCCTGTCAGGTCCCTGATCCTTTACTTTCTCTTTCTTTTCTTCTCCTTTTCTTTCTCTGTCTCTGTCTCTATCTCTGTCTCTGTCTCTGTCTCTCTTCTAGGAGCCAAGCTCCATGCAGCCACCACCCTTTAGGGAAAATGGATTCCTGGCTGCATACCAGGAAGGTTCTTTTTTCAGATGAAGCATCAAGAAGACTCTCTCTCATGCTGATGTCCATCTCTTTAATAACATAACTTTGTAGGATAATATACTAAAAGACCTTCTCTTTGAGTGTAGATTTAGTAGAACTATTTTAGAGAGCAACTTGGTAATATCTGCTAAAGTTTATGATATGCATAGCTGGTGGCCCCAAAGTCTACTCCTAAAAGTATATTCTAGGGAAATTTTTACATCTGTGCATAAGAAGACATGTTCAAGAATATTCATAGCAGCATAGTATATAAATGCAAAGAATTGGAAATCCATTAAATGTCCATCAAAAAAGAATGGGTAACTAAATTGCGGTGTAATTAAACAATGAAATAATAAACTATACAATGATGAAAACAAATAAACCAAAACTGCATGCATTAACACTGATGAAATTCACAAACATGATGCTGAGTTAAAAAAAAAAAAAAGTTTTAGAAGAAATATAAGTAGCACCCTAGCCACTGTGGCAGTGAAAAATCCCCTTACATTTCTAAATACTAAGAGATGGTTATTGCTGCCCTTCCTCCAATATTAAGAACAATTAGGATAATGGCATTATTCTAGCTTAGTTAGACATTTAGTTTGAAATACTTGTTAGCCATCCAGGTAGAGATGTCAAGTGGACAGTTGGTAAATGAGTTTGGAACTTAGGGGAGAAGTCAGGGTTGGAGATACAAATTTTGGAGTTATTAGCATATAGGAGACATTTAAAGCCATGGCATTAGATGAGCTCTCCTAGAGAGAGTACAGACAGTGAAGATAAGAGGGCCCAAGACTGAACCCTCTAGCATTCCAACTTTTTGGATACTGGATAAAGGAAGAGAAGCATGTACAGGAACTAGAATAAGCACAGCCTGAGAGGTACTAGGAAAATATGGTGCCATAGAAACTAAAGGGGGAGGATGTTTCAAGGAAGAAATAATCAACTGAGTAAATTCTTCTGAGAAGGGTTGCAGCCTGACCAATTTTGTCATTACGGCAGAGACTGTTACTTATCCCCCAGTATTGGCTCTCCCCTTCCTCTGTAATAATATCACCCCTGGGCTTCCCTGGTGGCGCAGTGGTTGGGAGTCTGCCTGACAATGCAGGGGACGTGGGTTCGCGCCCTGGTCTGGGAGGATCCCACATGCTGCAGAGCAACTGGGCCCGTGAGCCACAATTACTGAGCCTGCGCATCTGGAGCCTGTGCTCCGCAATAGAGGCCGCGATAGTGAAAGGCCTGCGCACCGCGATGAAGAGTGGCCCCCCCTTGCCACAACTAGGGAAAGCCCTCGCACAGAAACGAAGACCCAACACAGCCATAAATAAATAAATAAATAATAATATCACCCCTGATTTTTAACCAAACACATGGCCAATCAGAGATTAAAACTGCATTTTTTCCAGTCTCCCTTTCAGCTAAATAAGACCATGTCTGGTCAATGAGATGGAAAAGTGATGTGTGCAATTTCTAGGTCGTTCTTAAAGAGACTGAGTTTGTTCTTTTCCCACTAGCTAGGTGTGGATGTGGTCATGAGCAAAATTGGACCAAGAAAATGAAAGCAACACCATAGGTATGGCAAAGCAGCAATAGAAGGGAGCCAAGTCCCTGACAGCCTAGAGTGTCATACCAGCCCTGATGGCCTCCTAGAATGGACTTACCATTAAACGAGATTTAAAAATAAATAAATAAAAGCAATATTGCTAGATTTTTGGTCACAGTTAGGCAACAGATCTGTCACTAAGTGGCAGAATACTCAAATAAATCAAAGCTCCAGGCCGAGAGCACCACTCTGAGGCTGCTTGGCTTGTGCTAGACTTTTCTATTTTTGTGTGTGTGTAAGATGAATGTCAGAGTGCCTAAAAGCCAGAAATTCAGTGTCTCCCTGAGCTTTGGGAATGGGTTGTAGGACCGGTTTTTTGTCTTCCTGCTAATAGATATTCAAATGTATGACAGAATCTTGTCTGAGACCTGCCTTCATTGTAACAGATCACCTGAGCATGAGGTTCTTGAGGGGAAACCTAGAGCCCAATCCTATATCTGACAACTGGAGGCCTCTAATATTCCCCCCAATTATCTAATAATTGTGAGTAACCAAATTTTCTTGGGTCAATTTGCCACATTTGACCCAGTGAACAGGTTGGTATATACGTAAAGTATAAGCAGACCTTTTATAGGCGACAACAAGTGGAAATTCATAAAACAGCACAGGTTCTGTACTAAGACTTTGTCTAAAATAAAATATTTGTGACACATAAAGGGAAAAGAAGGAGTCTTTGGGGGATAAACTTAAAAAAAAAAAACTTTAAACATTGAATTATAACATACAAACAGTGAAGTGCATGAATTTTAAGTGTATGGCTTAATGAAGTTTCACAAATGAACACTACTTTGTAACCACCACGCAGACTGAGATAGAGAACATTTTCAGGACTCCAGAAAGTTCCCTCTTCCAGTCAATAGCCTCCTTAAAAGTAACCAGGATAGATTAGCTTTGCCTGTTCTAGAAGGTCATGTAACTGGAATCATGTAGTAAATATATATGTCGTATATGTTTGTACCACAGTTGACTTACCTATTGTTCTGTTGATGGACATTTGGCTGTTATGAATAGGCTTCTCTGAACACTCTTGTGCATGTCTTTCAGTAGATACATTCTGTGTGAACAAAATGAAATACACTCATTTTTGTAGGTGTATAGTTAAGAGTGAAATTACTGAGTCACAGGGCAGACATGTGTTTAGCTTTACTATGAACTGCCAAATAGCTTTCTAAAGTGGTCAGATCATTTTTCACTTGCACCAGCAATGTAACTGCTAAACATCCTAGACAACATCCTATCATTCTTCTTATTTTACTTTACTTTTTTGGCTGTGCTGCACAGCACGTGGGATCTTAATTCCCTGACCAGGGGTTGAACCCAGGCCCTTGGCAATGAAATCTCAGAGTCCTAACCACTGGACCACCAGGGAATTCCCCTTACATTCTTTTTAATTTTGACCATTCTAATGATGGTGTGGTGATATCACATTGTGCCTTTAATTTGCATCTCCTTGATGATTTCTGATATTGAGCACTTTTTATATGCTTACTTTCCATTTGGACATCCTCCTTTGTGAAGGGCCTATCACGTGTTTTGCCCGTTTTTAACATTGATTTTTAGGAGTTCTTTACATAATCTAGATACAAATCCTATGTCAGATATATGTATTGTGAATATCCTCCCCCAGGCCATGGCTTGCTTTTTCACTCTCCTATTGGTGTCTTTGGATGATTATTGCTTTTTATATTTAAGAAATTATTGCCTACTCCAAAGTCATGACAATATTCTCCCCTGACTTCTTTTAGAAATTTATTGTATTATTTTCACATTTAGTTCTGCCATTCATCTCAAGTTAATTTTGAAATATAGTATAAGGTACATGACCAAGTTCCTTTTTTTCTATATGGATAGAAAGTTAATAGCTCTAGCATCATTTATTGAGAAGATTGTTACCATGACTAGTTCTAGAATGGCTATCCAAATGTATCCAACTTTTTTAAAAAGTCAAGACGTAAAATAGCCACTTAAAAAATCCAGATAGTACATTCATGTTAATAGCAGCATTATCCACAATAGTTAAAACAAGGAAGCAACCCAAGTTTCCACTCACTGATGAATGGATAGGCAAAATGTGTAATATACAGGCAACGGGATGGATTCCAATACATACAATGGAATTCACATTGAAAAGGAAGGAGGGACTTCCTTGGTAGTCCAGTGGTAAAGAATCCGTCCTGCAATGCAGGGGACGTGAGTTCAATCCCTGGTCGGGGAACTAAGGTCCCACATGCCACGGGGCAGCTAAGCCCGTGCACCACAACTGCTGAGCCCGCACGCCTCAACTAGAGTCTGCGTGCTGCAAACTACAGAGCACACGTGCTCTGGAACCTGCACTCCACAACTAGAGATGAGAAAACCCATGCGCCACAACTAGAGAGAAGCCCACGTGCTGCAGCGAACCCAAGCGCTGCAACAAAAGATCCCGCATGCTGCAACGAAGATCCCGTGTGCCGCAACTAAGACCCCACGCAGCCCCCCAAAATAATAAAATAAACAAAATTTTTTTTAATTAAAAGGGAAGGAGATTCTGCAATATGCTACAGCATGGACGAACCCTGAGGACATTATGCTAAGTGAAACAAACCAGTCACAAAAATACAAATACTATGTGATTCCACCTATATTATAAAAACAGAAAGTGTAAATGTGGTGGCCAGGGGCTGGAGGCAGGGGAGAATAGGGAGTTATTGTTTAATGGGTGTAGAATTTCAGTTTCACCACAGGAAAAGAGTTATGGGGATGGATGGTGGTGATGGTTTCACAACAGTGTGAATGTATTTAATACCACTGAACTGTACATAATTAGCTGGAATTATTCTACTTAAAAAGATTACCACGTTCATGTTTTAGTTTCCTTGATGTACAGCTTATACAGGAAAGGCAGGATATACGCTTGATTTTTTTCTTCTCTTCAACAATTTTCAGCATAATGAGTTGGTTTCTTAATATTCTTCAAGAGTAACCAATTAGGGCTGCAAGGTTTGAGATTAGGTTCCCCAAAGCAAGTCCTACAATGCTGAAGATGGCACTAAATGGCATCATCTGAGAAGGTAATTGGCCCCTGACCCTACCCAACTGATAAATTCCACTAGGTAGACATGAACCACTCAGCCAGCGGAGTAGGGAGGGCAGCAGACAATTTCTCACACACTATCCAACAATTAATTGACTTTTTGAAAAACTGCCAAAAATAATCCTCATTAATAGACAATAGATTTCAAGTGGTAACTCTTCTGGGAAACCCAAAATTTTTAGAACAGCCAAGAAGATAGAAATCCAAGGTTTTAGTAACCTTCGGTGAAAAGTAAGGCAACACTGGAAATAGTCGGGGGCAAATCAGGGAATTTGGGGCAGCAATGGCCAGAACCTCAGAATGAATAACTGGAATCGATGTTTGGGGGCAAATTTTTTTTTAATTGGGAGAAATAAAAGTTCAAGATTTTATGGTTATAGGGCATGCTAAATAGTAGTTTGGTAGAATTCCCTCTGTAAAGTACCTAGCTCAGAATGAGGAGAGAACTGCAGCCCTCATTTACCTACTAGAGGCTACTGATATCTACAAAAGAACCTAATAATTGAGAAAGATCAAATTTCACAAGACCTCCAGTAAAATGAGGAAAAAGAAGTGTTTATGGAATTTGGCAACATTAAAGTCATAGGTGACTTGCTAACAGTTTCAGTGATGTGATAGGTATGGAAGTCCTGGAGTGGGTTGTAACAGTGAATGGCAGGTGAGGATTTGGAAACAGAGAAGTACTGACAATTATTTTAAGAAGATTTGCTATGAAGGGGAACAAAGATAAGGGCTGCTAGGAGGAGATCTAGAGTTTATCATAATAATAGAGGGAGAAATTGGTGATCCATGAGAGAACAATTATAAGAGTGATGTCCTCGAGAAAGCAAGAAAAGACAGGATCCAGAATATGAAGGGACTGGCCTTTGATAGAGCAATGGTGCTTGTCTTGTACCAAGTGGGAAGACAGAAAATATTGGTAAAGATACTGGAAGAGTTGGTGGTTAGAGGAATAGAGTCCCTCTTTAGTTGCTAAGATTTTTCAGTAAAGCATATGGTAGGTCATTATCTGATAGTAAGGGAGGGTTGAAATTTTTAGGATTAAAAAAAAAAAAAAAGAAAATATAGTTGACTCAGACAGTGAAATACTGACTTTACTAGGAAAACCTTTTGGGATTATGGAACAGATACTGAGTGCTTGTTTCAACTCTGTGGTCATAAATTTAAGGCACTGGTTCAGTGTTCAGCTACTCTGCTGAAGGCCCAGAGAATATCTGGAGTTATACCCAGCAGGGCAGGCAAGTGTATAAGAGCTAGAGTTGCTTTTCATAATGATGGATCAAAGAATCAAAGATAGACAAGGGGAGGAAGAAGACAGGACAAACATAATGGGCAGTTTAAAAAAAGAAGTAGTGGGGTCACGTGGACTGGAGAACCCAGGGTGTTGGATAGGAAACTATTTGGATAAAAATAATAAGAGTAGGGCTTCCCTGGTGGCGCAGTGGTTGAGAGTCCGCCTGCCGATGCAGGGGACATGGGTTCGTGCCCCGGTCTGGGAAGATCCCACGTGCCACGGAACAGCTCGGCCCGTGAGCCATGGCCGCTGAGCCTGCGCGTCCGGAGCTTGTGCTCCGCAACGGGGAAGACGACAACAGTGAGAGGCCCGCGTACTGCAAAAAAAAAAAAAAGAAAGATAAGAGTAGGGAATTCCCTGGCGGTCCAGTGGTTATGACTCGGAACTTTTACTGCCGAGGGCAAGGGTTCGATTCCTGGTCTGGGAACTAAGATCCTACAAGCTGCGCGGCACAACCGGGAAAAAAAAAAAAAGACGAGTAGGGATGAAGAGGAAGACAATGAGCAGCTGTCAAGTCTTCAGTGAATGATGGGGAGTGACTGGGAGATGGGAGATCATTCGATTGTAGAAACAAGGAGCTGGAACTTTTGAAGAAAGAGGAAGAATAGTTCGAGTGGAATGGGAAGCAAAAAGAAAAAACAAGCATCCTTCATTCAAGCCTGGAATTATATAGGATATGAGAGAAATACTTACTTCACTTGAAAAGGCTATAGAGGAGCCAGTGTCCTCAGGAGATCAACAGGTCATGCACAGTAAGGTCAAGGAGTCAGAAGCAGCATTGATGAGGGAGGTTAAGGTTAGGGGGCAGAGCGTTTACCACACATCTGGAACTTCAGGGTTCTCGAAGGCACGTAGAAAGGTTTTGGAGGGCCCGGAAGGGTGGGGAGTTTGGTCAGACTGGGAGCTGTGCTGAGCAGGATGAGCGTGACCATACAGAGGAGGTGACCAGGGAGGCTTGGGCTTCCAGTGACTGTAGAAAAGAGGGAGGTGGGGTACAAGGGGATTGCTGGCTGGGTGGGAGAACAAGTCAAGTCAGTCATCTTCAGGTCATAGTCCAGACGTTAGTTCTGTGCTGCCACAGCGCCCCACACTTCCCCAATTGGGGCACTTCTTCCTGTTTCTGTATATGAATTAAGATTCTAAGTCCAAGTTCGATCCTTTGTACCGTATCAGAACCAACACGTACGTGCTTCCTCATCTATTAAAGGACACTATGTCATATGCTAGGACAAACACAGTCGGGTTCACTCGGTATAAACCCCTGAGCTTTCCTAGCTTGATGACGCTTGTTCCCATGGGAGGGGTGCACGCTGTCTCCCCACTCTCCTAACCCTGGAAACCGAGACTCTGGTTCTCATCTCCGTGAGACCTCTCATACCATATCCAGGCCACGGGGACAGCTTAGGTTGCCGCCTGGGAAAAAGAGAGAACCCACCCGTACAAGGTGACCAATGAGCCACTCACTGCAGGCACCAGGGCAAGGTTAAGTACAGTGGCCTTCTGCCCCGACCCCAAAGAAATATTGGAATCAGAGGTAGAAGTGTGTGGTATTGTGGTATGCTCACAGAGGTCTAGTTTAGATAGATTAAATAATTCCGTACTGGATAATCTTATGTTTTAAAATTCTATTGAAAATAAATAATTTGAGAAGGTAGGTTTACACACTATTACATTCAATGGAGTGAATGAGCCATGGTTCATCATAGGTCTCAGCCCCCATAGCTTTGACATGGCTTTCAATGGTAAAGGTTTTTATACTTTTTGTCTCCCTCACTGGAAAGTGAGCTCTTTCAGGGCATAAGCCTATTCCTCTAGTTTCTCTTAAAATAATACTCACTGTGCATAAATTGTCATCTTTTATTAAATACGTTTACTGTAAAAACAGAGCTGGATGATATAATGTAAGCTGAAAACTGGGCCATGGAATCTGGTCTGGGTTCAGGGAATGGAGAGAATAAATACTTGGCCTCCACTCAAGTTGATATTACCTTGGTTTTGTTCTGGATAAGCTAACAAGCAGAGCGAAGGATATAAACAGGATATACATGCCGGAGGGTGAACGTGGCTCCCCGTAGCCTCCCTTGAATCTTTCAGAGTGCACCCAAAGTTTGCCTTTCTTAGCAATTCTGTAGGGTGGGCTGTCCCTCAAGTCAAAGCCTCAGGAACAACTTAGGCTACCATAGAAGGTGATTATTCTGAGACTCAGCGAGCCATGCCAGCCAGGTCCCTCAGGTTCTGGGCCTTGAAATTCTTGTGATGCCCACAGTCAGGCAGTCTCCCATTTTCTCTGAGTACGAGGCAGGGCCTGGGAGTTCTCCATTTCATCCTCTTGAGTTTTTCGTGAGCAGGCCTTTTGAAAAACAATGAGAAACCCTTATATCAAATTGAACCCAAGTATCATCAGGCAGTGTAAAAGAATTATGGTTGCTATTGCTTAGTTTAACGTTAATTATTAACTCCACAAATATACATGGTGTGCCTACCATGTGTTTGGGCCTGAAGATACAAAAGTAAATAAAACAGGCTCTGCCTCCTGCCTCAGGAAAGCTCAGAGTCTTGTTAAATTCATCAGCCTTTTCTCTAATGACCATTTCTTTACTGAGGGTGGACAGGATAAAAACAGGATACACTTTTTTGAAACTTTTTAAAAAGTTCATTGTCGTTAATTCCAGGTTGTTTAATCACCCTTTGATCTCTTTTGGTTTTCCCCTATCCCTCTGTCCTCTGCTGTTTCCCTTAAAATAATACTCAGTGCAAGTACACGGTCTGTTTTGATTAAATGGATATGTTTACTCTAAAAACAGAGCTAAGAGTTACCAACTTGAAGGATTCTTCCTCCTTTGTCTCTGGATGAAACAAACTTTGGGAGACGCACAGGAAGATTCAGAGGTTTGTTCTGGTTCTGAGTCAGACAGCTAGAAAGGACCACAGATAAAAATAGTGAGAACTTCAACATTTTAGGATTTCAGGAGTTCATTGTGGGAGATCAAGTGCAGACATGTGAGTCCGCCAGTATAGGCTTTGTACAATCTTTTTTTTTTTTAATTAGTTAATTTATTTTTTGGCCGCCACACACAGCTTGCGGGATCTCAGTTTCCTGACCAGGGATCGAAACTGTGACTCCTGCAGTGGAAGCGCAGAGTCCTAACCACTGGACCACCAGGGAATTCCCAGCTTTGTACATTTTTTAAAAATATTTATTTATTTATTTGGCTGCACTGGCTCTTAGTTGCAGCATGAGGGATCTTCGTTGCCATGTACGGGATCTTTAGTTGTGGCATGTGGGATCTAGTTCCCTGTCCAGGTATTAAAACCTGGGCCCCCTGCATTGGGAGCTCGGAGTTTTAGCCACTGGACCACCAGGGAAGTCCTGAAGCTTTTTACAATCTTAACTTTCAGATTCGTCTGAAGAAAATGAACTTGTTTTCATGAAAATTCACCCTTTGTATTTCTTATGAATTTACTGCTTAATGCGTACATGTACTTATTAATATAATTGTTCCTGGTTATTGGAGATGTAAAATATTCTAAAAGAAGTAACTAAGCCTATGAAAAATCCTTTTACATAATAAGTATACAGAAGATCTCACAGTTTACATGCCTCAGGGCCTTTGCACTTGCTGCTTCCAAAAGTCCTAATCCTTCTTCTTTCATGCCTGAGCACAAATGTCATCTTATCAGAGGCCTTTGCTGACCACCCTATAAAAATAGTACCTCTCTCACAATTATACCACTCCATCTTCTTCATGCTGATTTAGTTTTTTCATAACATTTATCACCACTATCTTTTTTTCCAGTTTTATTGAGATATAATTGACATACAGCACTGTAAGTTTAAGGTGTACAGCATAATGATTTGACTTATATATACCATGAAATGATTACCACAATATGTTCAATTAACATCCATCATCTCATATAGATACAGAATAAAAGAAAAACAAAAAACAGTTTTTTTCCTTGTGATGAGAACTCTTTGGATTTACTCTCTTAACTTTCTTATATATCATACATCAGTGTCAACTATAGTCATCATGTTGTACATTACATCCTTAGTGCTTATTTTGTAACTAGAAGTTTGTACCTTTTAACCACCTTCATCCAATTCCTCCTCCCATCACTCCCTGCCAATGGTAACCACAAATCTGATCTCCTTTTCTATGAAATTTTTTTTTTACATATAAATGAGATCATACAGTATCTCTCTGTCTGACTTGTTTCACTTAGCATAATGCCCTCAAGGTCCATCCATGTTGTTGTAAATGGCAGGATTTCCTGGGTTTTTGGTTTGTTTTTTACAGCTGAATAATATTCCATCTTTTATATATATACTTTTATATATATAACTTCTTTATCCATTCATACATTAATGGTCACTTAACATTTCTTCCATGTCTTGGCTATTGTAAATAATGCTGCTATGAACATGGGGGTGCAGATATCTCTTTGATATAGTGTTTTTGTTTCCTTCTGATATATTCCCAGAAGTGGGATTGCTAGATCTCACTTTTAATTTTTAGAGAAATCTCCAAAATATTACTACTGTATCCTGTGGTGGTTGTACCAATTTACAATCTTATCAGCAGTGCACAAGGGTTCCCTTTTCTCTACATCCTCAATAATATTTATCTCGTCTTTTTTTTTTTTCCTCCTAGCAAAGGCTCCAACACCATGGGCACCCCAAGCCTTTTGTCCTTCTAAATTTTATAATTTATTTATTTATTTTTGGCTGTGCCGCACGGCCTGTGGGATCTTAGTTCCCTGAGCAGGGATTCAACCCAGGCCCCCTGCAGTGGAAGCGCAGAGTCCCAACCACTGGACCGCCAGCAAATTCCCTTCTCCTTCTCATATATGTTGCTTCATTGGTCTTTGGAGTCTCATGTCACAAAACAACAAAATGAGCACAAGGCAAATAGGGTTGGACCAGGAGCACACCTAGAACATTCTACAACCCTCAGCAATTCCCAGCCTTCCCTGGGGCATCGTGGTAAATCTGACTCTGCGTTTTACATATTGACTTGATTACTTATTGTCAGTCCGCCTCAACAGAATGTCATAAGCTTTTTGAGAGCAGCAACAGTGTCTTCTGTTTACTGCTTTATGACCAGTGTCCAAACACAGTCCTTGGCACAGAGAGGCATAATATATGTTTTTAATAAATTTTATCCACCACCCACAAATTACCTTGGGAAAAATAATACTTCTTCTCCCACTTTAGTCACTCTGTCCTCTTGGCTCTGCTTTATTTTCTTTTAGCACATGGCTTTTTAAAAATTATCTGCTTGTTTACTTGTTTATTGTCTGTGTGCCCTGTTAGGGGAGCTCTACTAAGAATAGGGACAGTGTCTTGCTCGCCTCTATCTTCCCAGAGTTTAGAGCAAGGCTTGGCACAGAGGAAGCTCTCGGTAAGTAGTTCCTGAATAAATGAAAATAAACAGATAAGTAACTTTTCATGATGAAACTTGCCAGATAGGACAACTCTTCATGTACCTATGTTTTTATTCTATTTACTTGAAAATTTCATTTAGGTTCTCAGTTACATGTTGATTTATTCAAAGGTAAATTAAGTTTTTAAAAAAAGTCAAATTGTAACAATTGCCTCAGTTTACATGATTAAATAAGTACAACTGCATTCTGATTGGCTGAATGACTGAGTGATTGATTTAAACCCATCTTCTAAATAAATAAGATTTGAAAGATGTATAGGTACTTAATACTGCTTTGTGACGTATGATTTCTGCTTTCAATTTGTACTCACCCATTATTTCTGTGACTTTAAGAAGCAACAAATATGAAATGCACCTCGCTACTGAGTCCCTTTCCCCTGAGGGAAAGTAAGTAAATAAAGTCACCAGTTTCTTGTATATCCTTCCTGAAGTATTCTGTGAATGCACTAGAAAACATTTCTGTATTTTTCCTTTTCTTACACAATAACATATTATACTATAGCTCTGTACCTTGTTTTTGTTTTGTAGCTTGTCTGTTTTTTTTTTACTTTATATTGGAGCTTGCTCAAGTATTATGGCTGTATAATACTCCATTGTGCAGTGTGTTTTAATTTATTTAAATAATTTTAATTTATTTAAATAATTCTACAGGGACATTTAGATTGTTCTCAATCTTTTCCTGTTCCAAACAATCCTGCAATGAATAACTGTACACATGTCATTTCACACATATGTAAATACATCTGTAGGATAAATTCCTAGATGCGTCTTTAGCTCTTAGAGCAATAAATAACACTTCTCATCCTCACCCAGCTTCTGGGCCAACTGGGAAATAAGACAAAAGAATTAGGCAGATAGTTGATCAAAAGTATGACCTGTATCACTGATAAAAGCTGATACTGAAGAATGTGACTTACATTTGCATATAAGAGGGTTTCCTAATTCTAAATCTCTCTCCATTTAATCATAGGCAATGTTGGTTAGCTATAGGCCTCTCAGTGCAGGTGTTGGGAAGAGAAGGGGCTGAGTGGAGTTTATTCTTTACAAATGTAATTATTAGAAAAGTCATCTTCGGTGCAGCCACTATGGAAAACAGTATGGAGATTCCTCAAAAAATTAAAAACAGAACTACCATATGACTTATCAATCCTACTCCTGGGTATTTATCCAAAGAAAATGAAAACACTAATTAGAAAAGACATAAACACGCCTGTGTTCATAGCAGCATTATTTACAATAGCCAAGATACGGAAGCAACCTAAATGCCCATCAATAGATGAGTGGATAAAGAAGATGTGGTGCATATTAAAATAATGGAATATTACTCAGCCATAAAAGGAATGAAATCTTGCCATTTGCAGCAACATGGATGGACATAGAGGGCATTATGCTAAGTGAGATAAGTCAGGGAAAGACAAATACTGTATGATTTCACTTATATGTGGAATCTAAGAAACAAATGAATAAATGTAACAAAACAAAAATCGTAGATACAGTAAGTCGCCTCCATACGAACGATTTCCATTCTGAGAGCACGTTCGTAAGTCCAGTTTGCTCCTAAGTCCAACAAAGCCAGCCTAGGGAACCAACTAACGCAATTGGCTATAGTACTGTGCTATAATAGGTTTATAATACTTTTCACACAAATAATACATAAAAAATAAACAAAAAATAAAGAAAACATTTTTAATCTTGCAGTATAGTACCTTGAAAAGCGCAGTAGTACAGAACAACAGCTGGCATACAGGGGCTGGCATCGAGTGAACAGGCAAGAAGAGTTACTGACTGGAAGATGGAGAGGAGCTGGGAGGTGGTAGAGCTGAAGGGTAGTCAGCAGTAGAAGATGGAGGGCAAGCTGCAATTTCACTCACGCCTGACACTGGTGGCACAGGTTCTGGTTCCTTGCTGGATTCAATTCTACCTACCCTCTTGAAAAAAAGATCCAGTGATGTCTGGGTAGTAGCTCTTTTTTTCTTGTCATAGATGACATGGTAACACTGGATTGCATTCTGAACGGCTGCTGCAACCTTCATGTACCGGCCTATGTTCAGGTCCTGTGCCTCAAAAACTAACAGTGCTTCCTCAAATAAAGAAAATCCCCTTGCCATTTCCTGTGTTGTGAATCTCTTCAGTTCTTCAGTTACTTCTTCTTCCTCTTGTCTCTCTTCATCCTTTCTTGGCACTTGGCGCTTGTTAGCGATACCAGCTACATCACCGCTGCTTTTACGCTTGCTTCCAGACATCCTGGGCTTGAAATAAAGATCCTGTACTCTATACAGTACTGTAAAGTACACAAAAGCACAACCACTTGTAGAGGATGCACGCCAGACACGTAAGTGAACTAACTTACGTGATTGGACATTTGAACGCACCTTCACATCTTTGAAAGTTCTCAAAGGCTCATATGTAGGGGACTTACTGTATAGAGAACAAATAGGTGGTCGCCAGAGGGTGGGAAAGTGGGGGGAGGAAAGAAATAGGTGAGCGAGATTAAGAGGGACAAACTTTCAGTTGCAAAATAAATGAGTCACAGGTATGAAATGTACAGTGTGGGGAATATAGTCAATAGATATAATATCTTTGTATGGTGACATATCATAACTAGACTTAATGTGATGATTATTTTGAAATGTACAGAAATATGGAATCACTATGTTGTATAACAGGAAGTAACACAGTGTTGTAGGTCAATTATACTTCAACAAGAAACAAACTCATAGGAAAAGAGATCAAATTTGTAATTACTAGACGAGGGGCAGAGGAAGAGGGAATTAGATGAAGGCAGTGAAAAGGTACAAACTTCCAGTTATAAGATAAATAAGTACTAGGAATGTAATGTACAACATGATAAATATAATTAACATTGTTGTATGTTATATATGTAAGTTGTTAAAGAGTAAATCCTAAGAGTTCTCATCACAAAGAAAAAAGTTTTTTTCTGTTGCTTTAAATTTTTATCTGTTTGATGATGGATAGTCACTAAACTTGCTGTGATAATCATTCTATGATGTATGTAAGTCAAATCATTATGCTGTACACCTTAGTCTTACAAAGTGCTGTATGTCACTTATATCTCAAAAAAACTGGAAGAAAAAAATGAACAACAAAGAAAGGAAAGTCATCCCTCCTTCTCTAGGGAGAAGCAAGCGGGGGGTGGGTGTTAAACTAGTAGAGCTACTTCCATGTAGAAGGACACATCAGGAGAGGGGAAGAAGTGTTCCCACCCTAACAAAGGACTCTTCTGCTTCAAAAGGATTTGCATTTATAGATCAATGGAACAGGATAGAAAGCCCAGAAAGAAACCACACACTTATGGGCAATTAATCTACAACTAAGCAGGCAAGAATATACAAAAGGAGAAAAGACAGTCTCTTCAATAAGTGGTGCTGGGAAACCTAGACAGCTACATGGAAAAGAATGAAATTAGAACATTTTCTCACACCATACACAAAAATAAATTCAAAATGGATTAAAGAACTAAATGTAAGACCAGACGCTATAAAACTTCTAGAGGAAAACACAGGCAGAACACTCTTTAACATAAATCGTGGCAATATTTTTTTGGATCTGTCTCCTAAAAGCAATGGAAATAAAAGCAAAAATAAACCAATGGGGCCTTATTAAACCTGAAAGCTTTTGCACAGCAAAGGAAACCATAAACAAAACGAAAACACAACCTATGGACTGAGAGAAAATATTTGCAAACAATGCTACTGACAAGGGATTAATTTCCAAAATATACAAACAGCTCATACAGCTTAATATCAAACAAACAAACAACCCAGTCAAAAAATGGGCAGAAGACCTAAATGGACAGTTCTCCAAAGAAGACATACAAATATCCAACAGGCATATGAAAAAATGCTCAATATTGCTAATTATTAGAGAAATGCAAATCAAAACTACAATGAGGTATCACCTCACACCAGTTAGAATGGCCAGGATTAAAAAGTCTACAACTAATAAATGCTGGCGAAGGTGTGGAGAAAAAGGAATCCTCCTACACTGTTGGTGAGAATGTAAACTGGTACAGCCACTATGGAGAACAGTATGGAGGTTCCTTAAAAAACTAAAAAGAGAGTTACCATATGATCCAACAATCTGATCCTCAGGTTTTTAACCTTGCTTCTTTACTTTGAAATATAGCACACCAGATTTTTAATATATGCTCATGACTCCTGGGCATATATCTAGAGGAAACACGAATTTGAAAAGATACATGCACCCCAATGTTCATAGCAGCACTATTTACAATAGCCAAGACATGGAAGCAACCTAAATGTCCATCAGCAGATGACTAGATAAAGAAGACGTGGTATATATACAATGAAGTATTACTCAGCTGTAAAAAAGGGTAATGCCATTTGCAGTAACATGGATGGACCTAGAGACAATCATATTAAGTGAAGTCAGACAGAGAAAGACAAATAGCATGATATCACTTACATGTGGAATCTTAAAAAATGATGCAAATGAACTTATTTATAAAACAGAAATAGACTCATAGACATGGAACACAAACTTATGGTTACTAAAGGGGATAGCAGTGGGGCGGGGATAAATTAGGAGTTTGGGATTAACAGATACACACTACTACATATAAAATAGGTAAACAATAAGGACCTACTGTATAGCACGGGGAACTATACGCAATATGTTGTAATAACTTATAATGGAAAAGAATCTGAAAAAGAACATAAAACTGAATCAATTTGCTGTACATTTGAAACTAACACATTGTAAATTAATTATATTTCAATTAAAAAAAGGTAAAAGAAGTATTTGCACTTGTAACTTTGATACATTTTTTCCGGTTGCCCTGATAAATGTACCAACTTAAACTTCCATACACCTGAAACTAACACAACATTGTAAATCAACTATACTACAATAAAAAAAAAAAACTTCATCCATGTGAGCATGAATATAGACCCAGACACATATGAAAATGTAATATAAGATAAACGTTTTCTGATGATCTGTTTTTCTATTCACGTCTCAGTACCTCAGGTTTTTAACCTTGCTTATTTTGAAATATAACACACCAGATTTTTAATTTTAGTGGCTTTATAGCATTTTAGTATCTGACAGAGACTGTTAATGGTCTCAGTATCTGTTAACCCCTTCTTCCTGTTTTTAACAAGACTCTGAGCTTTTACTTTAGCACGTGGCTATCCATTTTTGTGTCCCTCTACAACAGCACACATGCATACTATTGGAAGGACTTGGACTTTAAATAAGATGGAGAGACATCACAAGGAACTGCACAGAGGAGTGACATGATCACAGTGTCTTGTAGACTATATTGTTTCTGTAGTCAGCAGGGATTTATCTGCTCATCAGCAAAGGCATTTCTCAAACAGAAATGAGTGCAAACTATCCTCCAAGACCAGAACTAAAGCTGCTCTACAGGGCTTCCCTGGTGGCGCAGGGGTTGAGAGTCTGCCTGCCGACACAGGGGACACGGGTTCATGCCCTAGTCCGGGAAGATCCCACGTGCCGTGGAGCAGCTGGGCCCATGAGCCATGGCCGCTGAGCCTGCGCGTCCGGAGCCTGTGCTCTGCAACGGGAGAGGCCCGCGTACCACAAAAAAAAAAAAAAAAGCTGCTCTACAAGTTGAAGAGAACAGGACACTGGAGAACTTAGTGGGCAGCTCTCCTTTCCCTTAACTTAAATTATTCTAAATGTTTAGTTTTTACAGAAAGGAAAGGGGAAAGAAAAGGGAAGGATCCTGATGAGAGTTTCTGATCCTAGATTTATGAGACGGGATGCTGTGCTACTTCCACAGATGTTTTGTTACCTTTTCGCAGTTGTTTTCTCATAAAACTTTGAGTTTCCTTATTGAAAAAAGACTTCAAAGCTTCAGCTCATTCACTGCAATGGCCAAGAACATCTTTTTTTATAACTTATGGAGTAAAAACACAGGTTCACAGAAGGCGGATGTCATTATGGAAAGAAGCCCAGTTAGAACTACTTTTCAAAATACTACAGGTGCACAGATGAAAAACACAAATAGGAAATACAAGGCACAAAACGCACTGGAAGACTGAACTTATGTCCAGCCAAGAGGATAATGATAATTTATATTGGGCACGATTTTGGTTTAAACTTTCTAACAATTTTGTGAACCAAGTGTGTGCTGTGATTTTGGTGGGGCTGAGGCAATGCATGGACACAGTGGGGCTTCTGAACTGTGGGCAATTCCTGCCCCAAACCTTTTTAGAGAACTTTCTTCTTGATTAAGAGACAAAGGTTATGGACTCCATCACATTGCCTTCCTAACTTCTTTTAAAAGCAAAGATAAAAAAGACCATAAATACATTGTTAAACCAATAACTTTGGGTTTCCATTCCTACTTAACAACACTGGAAAATAATTGTATGTGTCTTTTGTGTCCATTGGACCTGCTATTAGGCTAACAAGGGGGAAATGTTATCTGAAAAAGTCTTCTTATAAGCTCTTGGTTGAGCCTCCAAAAATAAATGCCTTTTGCTAGAAACTGTAGGATGGAAAAGCAGAAAGAAACTCTTAACAAGGATGGTATTTCAAAGACTTTCAAAAATTATGAAGAACAAAATGCTCTATAACTTTATTTTTTATGTATGTTTAGAGTTCCTGGCTGGGATTCCTTACCATTCTTTCCTTCTGTCTGATGTAAAGTCTCAGGTGGTAGTTAGCCAGTTTCAACCTCACCTTCCCATCTACTTTCTATTTGGAATTTTGAAGAAGTCCAAAATTATTGAAAATTCATACCCAAACTGCTTGTTGGTATTGTTATTCTGAGAATGGTGTGTGTGTGTGTGTGTGTGTGTGTGTGTGTGTTGGGGGGAGATAGAGAGACAGAGGGAGAGGAAAAGAGAGAAAAATGGAGAGAGAGATGTGGAATAAAACAAATGTTACAAAGTGATTTCTTAATTTTATTTTCCTAGGTAACTCTGAGAACCAGAATACTTTCTGTGGGAAAAGGGGCTACAGATATTGGGATAGAAGACATTAGGTGAATACCCTGTGGTGCTTTTACCACTTCCTGATGATGCTAGAACCTTAAAAAAATTTAACTCTAATTATCCCTCTTCTGTCTTTAGTATTTTTATTGTTATGTATTTTAATTTTATGCCTAGAAACAAGAAACAATCTAGTAGCAGTAAGCATCCCTAGCATCCAGACGATGGTCTTGAAATACCATTTTTCCCTAAAAGAAATCAGGGCTGCTTGGAGAAATGGCTGATTCCAGGTTTGAGGTGGGAAATGCACAAGATGAGCCAGGAGTATCTGGTCATACCAGACAGCAAAGAAGCTATCAAAAACTACTGGAGCTGTGCCAAAAGGGAACAACTCTGGGAAGCACTCTGCAGAGCCTTTCACTGGTTCAAGATGATAAACGGAGCAACAGTAAGAGTAACTGCAATGGGCTGAAAGACGCCAAGTACATTTAAATCCATGAGTTCAAAACAATTTAAAAGTAACAATAGGGACTTCCCTGGTGGCACAGTGGTTAAGAATCCGCCTGCCAATGCAGGGGACACGGATTCGAGCCCTGGTCCGGGAAGATCCCACATGTCTCGGAGCAACTAAGCCCGTGTGCCACAACTATTGAGCCTGCGCTCTAGAGCCCGCGAACCACAACTGCTGAGCCCATGAGCCACAACTATTGAAGCCCGTGCATCTAGAGCCCGTGCTCTGCAACAAGAGAAGCCACTGCAGTGGGAAGCCCGCGCACCGCAATGAAGAGTAGCCCCCGCTCGCCCCAACTAGAGAAAGCCCGTGCGCAGCAACGAAGACCCAACGCAGCCAAAAATAAATAAATAAATATTTTAAAAAAATAAAAAACAATAAATCTAATAAATCACCTTTGAAGGATGCTAACAATTATTCATTTTGCAAACTGGTACATAAAGTTAGGAATCAAGCACTTCTTCTACCTTTCCTATACAAACTATACCTCTGGGTAAACAACTAGTAAGTGAAGGAAGGTTTTTCTTTATAGAAGTATTTCAACAAATACACCAAGAAGAGAGAGCATTGGAAATCACCATTTTGCAATCCCTAGTGAATTAAGGATCTGGGTGTTGAGCATCTATGGCTGCCAACATCAGAAAGAGACAATTATGTCTTTTGATGAATGAACACACCACCACCTGTGAAGTAATTTTGACCAAAAAAAAAAAAAATCAAACCTGAATCTGATTAAGCTTCTGGATCTAATTACCAACTTATAGGAAACACAGGGGACAGAGGAACGTGCTAAACTACACAATAGGAACACAATCAGTAAAATCTCAACTCTGGGAAAGCAGAATGAATGATCTAGCTTCTTCAACAATTAAATTGCAAGGAGTTAAAAAAAGAAAAGATGGATGGGGAACTTATAGATTAAGAGACCTAAAAATTTTTTCTATGCATATGAAAATAAAGGGTAATGTGCCTTTAAGCAAGTACCCTAGATATTGATCCTATTTCAGTTATAGCTAAAAGCTAAAAATAAGACTTGTGAGAAACAGCAACTTTCAAAATGTGGACACTTGGAATCCTCTTAATTAAGTCATACTTAAAATCATCTTCACAACTTTAATTATTTTGTAAAATAGTGTTTGCCCTCCCAAAGCAATGGCCTGCATTTAATTATAGTAAAATATTTTTCATTCATACAACAGTGATTTGGAACTTGGAATAATTCTGACCGAAATGTTTACCTTTCTTAATTCTTTCTTGTGTGCATGTATCAAGAACAAAAAAAGGATTTTATAGAAAATAGGAGCTGGAAATTAAATGCCTGAGATCACAAACTATTTTCAAGATCCTTAAGAATAAGATGGGATCCATGATCTCAAAATTAGCCAAGAGACGTAACATGCATATATAAATGTTAAATTCTTTAAATGTGACAATGGAAGTTTTACTGTGGCTGAAACAGTCAGGAAAGAATTTCCAGAGGCTGGACTTTTATAGGACCTAGATAAGCTGAAAGGAGGCAAAAGTGATTGCAATTGTTCTCATCCATTCATAAAAGAGATCTCTAAAGCCCTACTGGATAACATATTACTGGTTCAGCATTAAATGCAAATGTTCTTGAGAGCAATAAAATATTCTGTAATTCAAGTACAGATTGAAATACTCTGTAATTCAGTTGCTTCACTAATTCAGAAACTCAATTGTCCTTCAATTCAACTGGCCCAAATTCAAGCAGCTTTACCACGTATGCAGTGATTTATTTATTTTTATTGAAAATACAAAGTAATATTAAAGGAAAACATTTAAATAATTTAAAAATCATTCCATATCCCCCTACGCTAACACAATGAATTTCACTTCTGCATATTACTTTCCACATGCATAAAGATTTTACAGACACAATGATAGTGTTCATACCATTTTATATTGTGCTTATTTTACTTACCATATCACAGACATGCCCATGTTTCTACAGTCTTCCAAACAATTTTTTTAATGGCAGTATAAGGCTTCACTCATTTTATTAGCCCACTTTCTTCTTTGCCATTTAGATTATTTCCAATTTTTCGCTATTGTAAATAATGCAGACATAAACAACCTCATGCATTTACCTTTTTGTTTGTTTTGTTTTGTTTGTATGTTATTCTTTAGGTTACAAATCAAGGAGTAGAATTTATGAGGAAAAAATATGGTCATTTTTATGGCTTTCTATGTAGTGCCATATTGTGTTCCCAAAGGGTTGTATCTGTTTAAAATGCCTTCTTAAACGAATGTATTAAACAGGTTCTTTCTAAAATTTAAAAATAACTCAGAAAAGTTAGGTAGTTTTACACTTACATACTTAAAGTTAAAAATAATTATTGTCTCTTAAAAAATGAAGAGTGTGGGTAGATGATCTAACATTACTAAAAGTTTAGATGAGTTAACTTAAGCTACGCTTCTTAACTTTTCTCAAGTTATGGCACACATGGAAAGTGATATGGTAGGCACAATGGAGAAAATGAACAAAGATGTTTCTGGCCCTGAAGCTTCAGCTACCCAGGCCACCTCTGGCTACTCCAAGAGCTGTGGGGATCCATATCTAGGCACATCTATCACCCAAAGAGCCAGTGTACATGGGAAGGGAAGTTCTAATTGAGGTTAGGTGACTCAATCCAAGTCACAAAATCTAGTTAGTGGAAAATGAATTCAAATTTCTTCTCATCAATGTATTTTCTACTATATCACAATGTTCTACATGCTTTCTGGCTCTAAATTTCAATTTCACATGCAGACAAGCACCTATACTTATGAATAAAGAGGATTTTCTGATATGCTTAAAGACACCTAAACTAGCAATTTACATCAAAGCTGAAAATTAAAAATAGCTCTTAGGATCAACAAATATTCAACTCTTTCCTCTGAAATTTTTCGGATTTTCCATTCTTTTAAATTTAGTTTGTAAACTCTGAATAGTAATAATCTTTTGCACAACATCTTGTATATCTCTGGTAGTCAGTAAATAAAGAATCATAACTATAAATAATACACACTACAAAGGAAAAACACTAGACTGAAGTCCATTCTAAATAATTCTAAAGGTAAAAAAAATTTTTAAGTATTGATTTTGTAGAGGTAGAGAATATTCCCTCTTTATATTTCAAATTCCTTGTTAGCTAAATGGAACCTTAATGTACACTATTACATTACATTAATGTACACTATTACACTGTCATAAGAAATATTTCACTCCACAGAATGATTTTGACCTACACCCAGTGTTGATGCTACCAGGAGATAAATTCACTGCAAAGACGTTTCACCTTTTACCAAGTGTCCAGTGTTCCAGATTACCTTTGATGAGCAGAGATTAAAGGTAGTAACCCCACTGATTCAACTGTAAATATACATAAGATGTTTCTTGACCATTAATCACAGGGTTGGGGTGTAGAGTGGGGTTTAGGCATGAGAATTTACCTAACTTGTGCCAGGCCACAATAACAAGTAAGACACTCCAAACCCTACATTCTTTTTCACTACACCCTGAAACAGTGATTACCTGGTCATTTCTGTGGACTTAATCAAACATTATACACACAAACACACCCATGGGACCGCATGGCACTTGGAAGATTACCCACGATTTCCCACTTATTAAGATCTGGATCGTATTTCTCAACGCTCTGAAGATATGTCCCCTTTGAGTAGGAATACCCCCCAGTGACATAAATACATCCATTCATGATGACGGCACCACACTCCATCCTCCTTTCCATCATGGGAGCGATCTCTCTCCATTCATTCTGTTCAGGGTCATAGCATTCTGTGATTGTAGTTTGTCCACCAACTAGATAGAGCTTATTTTCAAATGGAACTGAACACAATCCATATTCTATTAAAAAGAAAAAAGCATATTTCTATTAGGATAACAAGCAAAAGAGATACCTTAGGGTGGTGATATAATAATGCTTTACAATTTAGCATACAAAAATAGAGTAGTTGTGACATTTTGATTCCAGCACACACTACCACAACACAGAGCCTTAAAATCCACTCCCAATCACCAGACTCAGATTACCTATTCCTGCCACTGTCTTTCAGGTTATCCCTAAACTGGCTTTGCAGGATGCCAGGAGGAACTCATCCTCCGACCACTACCCTTCCGGAAACTTCCCAGCACAGGCACCTTTTTCTCTACGCCTATGTGTAAAATGTGGTAGCAGCAGAGTCCCTCTGCCATGAAGACGTCCCAGGTAACTGGTGTAGGGTCCTTCGGGTCTTAGCAGCTAACCCTGTACAGTATCTGCTGCCACAGGCGCTTGCCTCTCTCACATTGCCGGTCAAGTTAAAGACACAAGAAGTTAGAGAAATATAAGCCAGTTTAGTGGGGAACTACAGTCTGTGACCTTAAGAAGCTGTGGAAGGTGCTCAAAGGCTGAGCGCTGCCGTGTGAGGTCTGCGTCCTGGGGCCGGGAGTCCACCTCTTGGGGGTCAGCTTTCCAGGCCATTTAAATTATTTTCCATTTTATCTCCCCCTCCACATCCAAACCTGCTGGCTCTTCAAGGCACCAGGATGTTTGGCAACTTCACTTCCTCTCCCTTCTTCCCAGGGCTGTGACTAGGGTAAGGCAAGTGAGGTGCCCAGAGCACAAAACAGGAGACTCTTCCACCTTCCGAGCAACTCCTTCGGTTCTGTGCCTCGAGGGCACAGGTCACTCGCCTGACCCTAGTCCCAGCCCTGTTTCTTCCACGCCCTCAGTTCTAACATCGCTCCCAGCCTGTGAGTTCTTTCTCTGGAAGTATCAACCATTAGATTACACTTAAGTACTTCTAGCTGCAGACCTGAAGAAAGAGCGGGAGTTGTCAGTGGCACTAATACTATGGCGAATAAATGAAGATTTAGCTTGCCATTGCTGAGCTGTTCCATCTGTCTGGAACACCTTCTTTTCCCAGGTCCTTGCACAGCTACCTTCTCCATGTCATTCAGGTCTCATCTTACTCTCACCTCCTCAGAGGGCCTTCCCAGATCATCCAACCTGAAGGAGCTGGTCAGGCATCTCTACCACATCACACTCTTTTAATTCTCTCTGTAGCTCTTCTCATAATCTGACGTGGTTCCTGTTTAGTCTCTCTCTTCCTTCTGACAGTACAGGAACTGTGTCCTGCCCACCACTCCACTCCCAACTGAAGGATGGCAAGTGTCTGGCATCTTGTAAGGACTCAATAAAAGTTTGTTGAATCAATGAATGAATTGTACCTTGTACCCTCTGTGCCCAAATATGTGCCCCCATAACTTCGTGGAGGAAAAGCTTATAAGGCCTTCTTTAGAAAGAAAGAATGGACAATCAGAAATGTGATTTCCCCTTTAAGTAGGGAAGACAAATTCTTATCAGTAAAGTTCTTACTATTTAGGTTTCAAAGCCTAAGGAAAAGTCTGAGAAGACTGGTATTTCTGCTTTGAGTCCCCATATCGTTGTTCTCTGGTTTCTGACATCCAAGAAAAAAAGAATTCCCCTACCTCTGAAAACCCATTTATTACCTTTCAGTTATACACATGCAGAATTTTTATAGGATTTAGTTGTTTTTGAGTACTGGTGACACATTGTTTGTATAAATTATGAGTCATTCTGTCAAATGGTTATTGTGAAAATTAATGATGATTCAAAAACATCAGTTGGTATAAATGATTCAACAATGAGCTTATTAAGCTTTTCTTAACTTATTCAAATCTCACAAAAAATCCTCAATTTGCAACTCTTATGTTAAGAGAAGTATCTCAATCTTTCTGTAGCAGTAAAAATATTTAAAATAAAGTGACTCCTGGGCTCTCTATTCTGTTCCATTGATCTACATGTCTGTTATTGTGCCAGTACCATACTGTTTTTTTGTTTGTTTGTTTTGTTTTGTTTTTTGTGATATGCGGGCCTCTCACTGTTGTGGCCTCTCCCATTGCGGAGCACAGGCTCCGGACGCGCAGGCTCAGCGGCCATGGCTCTCGGGCCCAGCCGCTCCGTGGCATGTGGGATCCTCCCAGACCGGGGCACAAACCCGTGTCCCCTGCATCGGCAGGCAGACTCTCAACCACTGCACCACCAGGGAAGCCCTACCATTACTGTTTTGATTACAGTAGTTGTGTAGTATAGTCTAAAGTCAGCAATTCCTCCAGCTCTGTTCTTTTTCAAGACTGTTTTGGCTATTTGGGGTCTTCTGTGCTTCCACACAAATTTTAAAATTATTTTTCCTAGTTCTGTAAAAAATACCCTTGGTATTTTATTAATCAATTAATTTATTTATTAATTTTATTTATTTTTGGCTGCGTTGGGTCTTCATTGCTGAGTGTGGGCTTTCTCTAGTTGTGGTGAGTGGGGGCTACTCTTCGTTGTGGTGCGCAGGCTTCTTTTTGTGGTGGCTTCTCTTGTTGCAGAGCACAGGCTATAGGGCACTTCAGTAGTTGCGGCACACGGGCTCAGTAGTTGTGGCTTGCGGGCTCTAGAGTGCAGGCTCAGTAGTTGTGACACACAGGTTTAGCTGCTCCGCGGCATGTGGGATCTTCCCGGACCAGGGCTTGAACCCGTGTCTCCTGCATTGGCAGGCAGATTCTTAACTACTGCGCCACCAGGGAAGCCCTACCCTTGGTGTTTTGATAGGGATTGCACTGAACCTGTAGATTGCCTTAGGGTAGTGTGGTCATTTTAACAATATTAATTCTTCCAATCCATGAACACAGTATGTCTTTCCATCTGTTTATAGCATCTTCAATTTCTTTCATCAGTGTCTTACAGTTTTCCGGGCACAGGTCTTTACCTCCTTAGGAAGGTTTAGTCCCAGGTATTTTATTCTTTTTGATGCAATGGTAAATGGGATTGTTTCTTTAATTTCTCTTTCTGATAGTTCATTGTTAGCATATAGAAATCTAACAGATTTCTGTATATTAATGCTGTATCCTCATGATCAATTAATCTATGACAAAGGAGGCAAAAATATACAATGGAGAAAAGACAGTCTCTTCAACAAGTGGTGCTGGGAAACCTAGACAGCTACATGGAAAAGAATGAAATTAGAACATTGCCTCACACCATATATAAAAATAAAACTCAAAATGAATTAAAGACCTAAATGTAAGGCCGGATACAATAAAACTCTTAGAGGAAAAGACAGGCAGAACACTCTTTGACATAAACAGCAGCAAGATCTTTTTCGATCCACCACTTAGAGTAATGAGAATAAAAAACAAAAATAAACAAATGGGACCTAATGAAACTTAAAAGCGTTTGCACAGCAAAGGAAACCATAAACCCTCAGAATCGGAGAAGATATTTGCAAATGAAGCAACTGACAAAGGATCAATCTCCAAAATATACAAACAGCTCATGCAGCTCAATATCAAAAACAACAACCCAATCAAAAAATGGGCAGAAGACCTAAATAGACATTTCTATAAAGAAGACATATAAATCGCCAACAAATACATGAAAAGATGCTCAAAATCACTAATTATTAGAGAAATGCAAATCAAAACTACAATGAGGTATCACCTCACACTGGTCAGAATGGCCATCATCAAAAAATCTAGAAACAATAAATGCTGGAGAGGGTGTGGAGAAAAGAGAACCCTCTTGCACTGTTGGTGGGAATGTAAATTGGTACAGCCACTATGGACAACAGTATGGAGGTTCCTTAGAAAACTAAAAATAGAACTACCATATGACCCTGCAATCCCACTACTGGACATATACCCAGAGAAAACCATAATTCAAAAAGACACATGCACCCCAATGTACACTGCAGCACTATTTACAATAGCCAGGACATGGAAGCAACCTAAATGTCCATCAACAGAGGAATGGATAAAGAATATATGGTATGTATATACAATGGAATATTAGCCATAAAAAAGAACAAAATAATTCATTTGTAGCAACATGGATGGACCTAGAGATTGTCATACTGAGTGAAGTAAGTCAGAGAATGATGAATATTATATGATATTGCTTATATATGGAATCTTAAAGGGTACAAATGAACTTATCTACAAAACAGAAATAGAGTTACAGAGTAGAAAACAAACTTATGGTTACCGGGGGTAAGAGGGGGAGGGATAAATTGGGATATTGGGATTAACATATACACATTACTATGTGTAAAACAGATAACTAATAAGACCTACTAAATAGCATAGGGAACTCTACTCAATACTCTGTAATGGCCTATTTGGGAAAAGAATCTAAAAAAGAGTGGATATATGTATATTTATCTGATTCACTTTGCTATACACCTGAAACTAACACAACATTGTAAATCAACTATACTCCAATAAATAAATATTTTTTTAAAAAATGATAAAGCAAAAAAACCCCAGATGAACAGATAAAAAAGATGTGATATATATATAATACGCACACACACACACACATACACAATGGAATACAACTTAGCCATAAAAAAGAAATTTTGCCATTTGCAACAACATGGATGGACTTGGAGGGTATTATGCTAAGTGAAATAAGTCAGACAGAAAAAGACAAATACTGCATGGGATCACTTATATGTGGAATCTAAAAAATATAACAAGCTAGTTAATATAACAAAAAAGAAATAGACTCACAGATATAGAGAACAAGTTAGTGGTTACCAGTGGGGAGAGGGAAGCGGAGAAGGGGCAAGATAGGGGTAGGGGATTAAGAAGTACAAACTATTATGTATAAAATGAATAGGCTACAAGGATATATTGTACAACACAGGGAATATAGCCAATACTTTATAATAACTATAGAGTATAAAAAATTTTAACTATAAAAAAATTTAAAAATTATAAACCACTATGCTGTACCCCTAAAACTTATATAATATTTTACATAAACTATATCTAAATTTTTTAAAAGTATAAAAATAAATAAAATGGGCTTCTCTGGTGGCACAGTGGTTAAGAATCCACCTGCCAATGCAGGGGACACGGGTTCCATCCCTGGTCCAGGAACATACCACATGCTGTGGGGCAACTAAGCCCGCAAGCCACAACTACTGAGCCCGCGTGCCACAACTACTAAGCCCACATGCCTACAGCCCATGCTCCACAGAAAGAGACGCCACTGCAACGACAAGCCCGCGCAGTGCAATGAAGAGCAGCCCCCGCTCACCACAACTAGAGAAAGCCTGTATGCAGCAATGAAGAACCAACGCACCCATAGACAAACGAACAAACAAATAAATAAATAAATTCCTGGTAGTTCTTCCCCTGTTACCCAAATGCAACATCATGTTCTGTTATAGTTGATGGAAACTTCCTCAGCTATAACTGCCTTTTTTCTTGTTGGTCACTCTATGAAGCTACTGATGCTAAGGGACTGTGTCTTGTTTATTGAGCTCCTAGCACTGTACATAGCAAGCAGGAAGCACTCAGCAAATATATGTTGGACAAATGAATGAATGAACAATTTCAAACCAAGTATGAGGAATAGCACCATCTGTCATGGCTCAAAAGAGTTTACACACAAATATGCACTATAAATACATGGCAGTCTGTATTCAGTGTTACATGAGTGATAGGAACAAAGCCATGCAGGGATTCAGAGACAACCACAATATTTTCAGGTATTCAATATCCATTGAAATACTTTAAGATTTTTACCTAAGATTTTTTTCTCACTGAAAAGACCTGTAAAGCTTATCTAATCTAACTTCCTTATTTTGCTAGAAAGTAAGACCCAAGAGCTTAAGCTGCTGCCCAAGATTACACAAGTAAATAAATAGCAAAGCCAGGAGAGAATGTTGTTCCCACTGGACACAGCTCTCCACGGATTTTCCCTCTCTATCACTTACTGCTTCTCCCGGGTTCTTCATGCACTCTTCTTCCTCAGCTCATCCTTTAACTAATGCTGTTTCCCAAGATTCTGCTCACTACTGTGTTGTTGGTCCCAACCTCCCAAGGCATCTCATTCACCTCCACACATAGTCATCATCTCTAAGCAAACAATTCACAGATCTCTGTATTTAGCTGCATTCTTCCTCCTGAGCTGCAGAACCACACTTCCCATCGCTTGCTGGATGGCTCTTCTGAGTTATCTAACTGGTCCTTGACATTTCACTACAAAACTGAGTTCATCATCTCTCCTCTTCTCCCCTCCCACTGGTTGCTACTTCAATGCTCCTAGTCAATCAGCCAGAGAGCCTAGAATGACTGTCAATTCCTTTCTCCTCCTCATCGCCAATGTCCAATCACCCAAGGGAGCAATCACTACCATTCAATCAATGGTGAAGCTGTAACATTCCTCACACCTGCCTGTTTTCTACTCCTACCACTTCAGGCTTTCAGTATTTCTCACCTGGTTTATTACAATAGCTTTAGAAGATCTCCCTGCCATCTTTCTCCCAGTCTATTCTCAAAGGAGT